>NC_067161.1:45336544-45564044 GCF_903995435.1 Acomys russatus | reverse complement strand
TCACCCAGCCAGAATGACTTTTTTACAACAAAAGTAGGAAGCACTGGCAAGGATGAGAAGAAGGGGAAGACACACACATGGCAAGTAAGAGCGTGAGGGAGCATTGTCACATGGGAAGCAGTTATGAAGTGCCTTAAGAGAATATTGAAATAGAACGGCCGAATGACCCAGTGATCAGAGTTCTCATACACAGCCAGAGGAAATAAAATCTGTGTCTGGGAATATACAGTTACGTGTTCACTGCAGCACTGTCCTATACCACAGCTGTGAAGGTGCCAACTTAGGTGTCTATCAATGCACGAGTGGATAAATGGATAATAAAATAGGTCATAAACAAAGGAGAATATTCCTCATAAATAGGTGAAATTTTATCATTTGCATCAATGTGGTTGGAACTGAAGGGCATTGTGCTAAGTAAAAGAAATCAAGCGTGGAAAGGCAAATTCCACATATACTCACATGCAAACTGAACCTGGACAGCTAGCATCGCCGTAGACATTCTATGGCATAGCAGTGTGACTTTGACAACTGTCAATTTAAAACCTCAACTCTCGTCTCAAAGAGGATGAGAAATAGTTTATTCTGGAGCTAAATATGAGTGACCATGGCCCCAGGAACACAAATCCAGGTCACCCTAAATTCCATGTTGCAATGTAGTAATTGCTCAATGAAGTTTCCCTGGTGAGGAATGAATCCTCATATCCTAGGGGAACAGCTCACTAAAGGCGCACAATCCAGGAAGTCACAAGCCAAAGCACTTTAAAAAAGTCATTGGTGGGTGTGTTTCTGTCTTAGTTACTTTTCTGGGGCTCTGATAAAACACCATTACTAAAAGTAGCTTAGCGCGGGGTGGGGGCAGGGGAGGGCTTATTTCAGCTTACAGTTCTGTGCAACAGTCCAACAATGAACAGAGGTGGGGCCTGGAGGCAGGGGCTCATTCCCAGAGAATACTGCTGACTAGTCTTTTCAGTCTGCTTTTTAAAAATAGCACCCAGGACCACAGGGCCAGGGATGGCATCACCCTCATTATCTGGGCCCTCCCATATCAATCATTTATGAAGACTTACCTACAGGCCAACCTTATGGAGGCATTTTT
This sequence comes from Acomys russatus, assembly GCF_903995435.1. Lineage (NCBI taxonomy): Eukaryota > Metazoa > Chordata > Mammalia > Rodentia > Muridae > Acomys > Acomys russatus. Next base: position 45,562,948 of record NC_067161.1, on the reverse strand, counting down.
TTCTCAGTTAAGATTCCCTTCTCTGGGATGCGTCTAGGTTTGTGTCAAGTTGAGGAAAACCAATGCACACAATTAAGTGAGTGGTTAAAGAAAAGTGGGTGGTCTGGGCACTAGTCTCAGCTATAAGCCTCAGATGCTCTCTAATGACATTCTACGACTTTTGGTTAATGGAAATGTGGCTTCTGTTTCTACATTCCAAAGGCTTTACCTAATGGCCACATAGAGAAGGGAGGGGCTTACACATAGCTACCTGGTGCTAAAGATGACCCGAACTTGCAACATCCCAGCCTTTCCTCAATCACTGAAGTTCTAGCAATTTAATCAGCCTAGCAAAAGGGTCAATGGAAGGTGTGGTTTTTTTTTTTTTCCCCTCACAACTCTTTATTCACATAGCAATTAACTGACTATTTTCAAATAACTGATAGAGAAGGTTTTGAGTGTCCCTGATATAAATAACCATAAATATTTGAAGTGATGGATGTACGAATGGCCATGGCCTGGTCATTACATGTGGGATGCATTAGCGAAATTCCACATCATTCCTTATACATACATATAGATATTATATCTATTAAAATTTAAAAACAGTAAATGCTTCTGGCTATCAGCATATTTGTCTCATGTAAGGATGGGGGAGTATTTTGAGACTAAAGCAAACATAATTATACAGAAAAGACAAAAGTTAAAAGAATCCTGTGAGAACTTTGGGATATGAAAGAATGCCTTTGTATCAGTGTCTCAGTACTGTTGATGGTGGATCATCCCTGGCACCGGCTGCGTTGTTTTCTTAACAGTGTTACACGGAGATACAGCTGGGCTGGCAGCTCAGCATTGCTGGCTGAAGGAATAGAGTCGCTCCATCTAAGTGAGTCTTCTTAACTGGGAACCCCCCCCCCGTTGTGACAGCCTACAGTGGCCCATCACATTGCAGATCATTAAACTGCATTCTGCCATCCAGAGGGCTGGCAGCCTGGCAGCCGCCTCCGTCCTCATGTGCAGATTATCTGGGACACTCTTGCCGTTTATAGAAATTCCAACAGTAATGACTAGGTTCTGCTGGAGAGAGGCAGGAGTCTGCTCCAGTTCCCATCCCTTGCCTCCAGCAGCTCTCTCCCTCCTCTGTCCCTCTGTTTTGTATTTTCAGAGTCAACGGGATCTTTCACATATATAACAAGCACTTGCTTTGAACTTAAAAATAAACATTCCGAAAGGAAAAAAAAAAAAAAGTCTGGTCCAATCTGACTTGAAATGCCCCAACACGATTAGTAATCGGCTGTGAAGTGCCTCTTCCTTATCTCTGGAAGCAGCTGTTAGCTGCATTTTGAGGGATCAGGCTGGTTGTTGTGGGGTGATTTTTTTTTGAACAAAACATAAGCCCCAATTGATTCATGTATAGACTCTCCATGAAGTCCCCTTTGTCAAAGACTCAATCTTTCTAATTTTTATTCTCTCTCTTTGGCCTGATCCCAATCATCCATGCCAGCTCCAGCCTCAGTCTGGCCAATTTTCTCTTTCTTCTTTCTATAGCCTTGCCTTTCTTCTTTCTAAACTCTCCTGGTTCCATCCAAGTGTTTTCCAATCGAGGAAACATTATTTGGGTCACACAGGCCACTGCTGCTATTTATGAGCCCCCAGTATGCTGTTTGGCATTTGGAAAACTGGCTTATAAATGCACACAGGGTCTTGCATGTCAACAACTGCAAATTGTGGATAACAGATTTACATCTTACAGCATTTCTAGGCCTCATTCAATAGGATTTAGTGAGCGAAAGAAAAAAAAGGCCAAATGATAGTGGTTTTTTTCTTCTCAATGCCTTTTTTTAAAAAACTAGCTGCCTACTTTATCCTCTAAAAAATGTTGGAAGAAAAGAATATATATTTAAGTCTTTGAATTCACTAAACTACTTAGTTTAAAACATTAAGATGTTTTAAATACATTAATTATGATGTGCATGGATTACAGAAGGAATAAAAGATTGCTGATAGGCTTACATCAATCTGCAGTTAAACTCTGTCCAGAGAAATGAATTTAGAACTCAGCCTAGGAGGGATCCAGCACAAAATCCTTTCTGAGCCTTTTACTCTTAAAAGATACCTGAGAAATGCTTAAAGTAAAACATAATACCTGCTCATCCTCAGTGACCGTGCAGCATATGTTGGGAGATGAGACATCAAAGACCATGCATCTACACTGAAGATGTCCTTAGTGGCTGACTAAGCATCAGAAGATCTCTGCATGGCAAATAGACACCACAGACAACAGGTACCAGCCCCAGGAGGGGGATGAGCAGCAGAGTGGTATGGCTACAGGAGTCCATGTGTCTAAGGGAATTTCAATCAAGTGATGGAATGATTTTTGGGATTTTTAAATATAATTGAGATGTGGAAGGTTGAAGAACATGTCTTAAAAAAGAGATGCTAGACGAAGATGAGGAAATACGCTCTCAAGTTGACCAGGGACAATATTAATTTAGCTTCTTTGCTAACAGAAGAATCCATGCAGAGACTTAGTTTAACGGAGCATCAAAATCATCTGACCCTAGGAAATGCCCACGGGAAGATATACAAAATGTGCGCTCAGAAAACTACAGAATAAATAGGTGGAAATGCATCACCACAATTGAGGTGGGGGTTGGGGGGTGAGCTGGAAAAAGGCACAAACGTTTATTTGAAAATATATTTATTTCTAGAATTTATTTGGAAATGGCAAGAGCTAATAATAACATAGCACTAAATTTTTGTTTTGTTTTGTTTTTCTAGACAGGGTTTCTCTGTGTAACCTTTGCTGTCCTGTACTCACTTGGTAGACCAGGCTGGCCTTGAACTCACAGCAATCTGCCTGCCTCTGCTTCCAAGAGTGCTGGGATTACAGGTGTGCGCCACTGCACCAGGCAATAGCACTAAATTTTAAGGTGTTTTACATAGCTGTAGCCAATAGGATTGCACATTACTATACTAGCATAAAGGTAGATAAACCAGTGAAATAATATCAATTAGAAGCTGGTCCCCACATGTTTGTTTACTTAATGCATGACTAAGTTACTAGCTGTGTTATCGGGGACAACATTAAACTTGAGCATTCTCTTTGGAAAACACGAATATTCTGTGAGTCAGCAGCTTCATATTTTAACCCACAACCAAAATGTATACATATGTACACTAAAAACAAGCCCAAACATGTGCACAATGGCTTGGCTTATTGTAGCCTCCATCTTAGCCCATTTCCTGGTGCTATACCACACACTGCATAATTTATAAAGTATATAGCTGTATTTTGCTCAGTCTGAGGCCAGGAAGCCTAAATGATATGTGTTGGCGTCTGGTGAGGATCTTCTTGCTGCATTTTAACATGGTAGAGGGACTTATCTGGTGAGACAGAGCTAGGTCAGGCCTCCATACTGAGGCCTCTCACCATGAAGGCCACACCCATTTATCACCTCCCTTTACTGTAATTACCTCAGAAAAGTCATCAGCATAAGTTTCAACATTTCCCACTTGTTTGCTACTATATCCATGGCAGCCAAATTTCAACACAGGATTTCCTTAAAGACTTATTCCTATTATTTTGAATTACGAGTGTGTCTATGTCTATGCGTCTGTGTGTAGGCATGCACACGTGGTGTGAATGTTCCCTTGGGGGTCCAAAACATTTTATTTTTCTGGAGATGGAGGTGCAGGTGTGTTGCCCAGTGTGGTGACTGAACTCAGGTCCTCTGCAGGGCCACTGAGCCATTTGTCCAGCTCCTCGACACATGAATTCTGAGGGACACATTCAAATAGTAGAAGGTCTCCTCTAGACATAGCCTAAGTGTCAATCAATAAATGAATGGATAATATAGTTAATTCTCAGAACAGAACTCTAGAGAGCAGGGTTGGAGAAACTTTTTTCCATAAAAGACTGGGCTCTAAACATTGTTTTGAAGGACTTTTGGGGGGGGAAATAGACATACTACCCTTATCCCTAGGAGCCACGTCTGCTGCTATATGAATACAGCAAGGGTCAGTGGATAAGCTAGCAAGCATGCTTGTACCCTTTGAATTCCATTTACAGATAACGGAACTTGTTTCTATATAATTAACATATCACAAAATAGTACTCTCCTTTTGATTTATTCCACCCATTGCAAAATATAAAACCCAGTCTTAAAGGAAGCTGTTTATAAAGTCCTGCCACATGGTACCAAATACGGCATTTAGAAGACATAAAGATGACGTCATATATCCATTGCTGCTTTTCCTTATTTCCAGCCTTTTGCCCCCTGACAAAAGGCCCAAGATAATGGAGCCAGGTTGTTCTTTAGAAAGTTCTACAGAAACAGATAAAAGAGAAGTGAGAGTGATGGCTGCCACACTTGGAATGTGGGTGACTAAATGGAAAGAAAACTGAGGCAAGAAATGGTGTGTGTGTCGTGACTCCCTTTGTAGGAAGTAACAAAACACACAAAGTTAGCAGATAACAATCAAAGCCAACATAGTGCTCTTTGGATAGGTGGTGGTCAGTCAAGCCACTCGCTGGGACAGGTGTTCTGTTAGACATTAGCTAACTAGGGTGACCACTTGACAAAAGTCCATCACGTCATGTGGTAAGCGTGTAACACAAGACAGTCCCCAACTTCTGATGTTTCAGCTTTAGGATAAGCTTTCCAAGTATTAAATGCACTTGAAGCTTATAGTCTGTTCTGCAGCGGTTAATCCGAACACAACCCCTAAATGAGAGAGCATCTGGATTTCAACAGAGCATGCTGCTTGTTTCTGACTTTGTTTAAAATAACTAAGGGTTACTTTAGGGGAAAGAATCATGTGATGACCAAGAACATAGATTTTATAGATGGGCAACTGGCTCTGAGAGCTGGCTGGGGCACCACTGTTACGTCCTGAGCTTCTCCTCTGTTCTTGAGTTTCCCTTGGGTGATAGGAACAGAAAGAACAACAGGCCTCCCATTGGGAGTTAATCTACATACAGCTGCCGCCATGTTGGTCTATTCTACAGATGCTGCGAATACCAGCAATTACAGTTTTCCACAGTGGTTCTCTGCTTTGGGTCGTATAGACCAGCTTGTTAATGTGTCCATAGCTCTCAGTTATGCCGCATAGTGCGTTCAGTTTTACATAAAGCCTTAGGCCAGGCGCACAGACTCCCTTCTAACCTGCATGTGGCTCAGCTCCCCGACTGGAGAAGAGTGTGGTATGAAAGGTTCAGAGTAATGTAATCCCAACATCTTCTTTAAGAAGTCCACATTTTCCTGGTGAAGCTATGGTGCCACCTGAGACAGCCCAAGGCAGGATTTCCTGACTGTCAGGAACTTTCTAAGAGACAACTCAGTGCCCTAATCTTAGACTTTTTCCTGGAAAAAAAAAAAAAGGTTGAAGACAAAGAAAATCTGCGATGAATATATAGCCCTCTTGTATATTCTCAGAAGACCGTACTAGGTTCTGTGCACCGTGACTTTAAAAAACGGAAGCAGAAGCCAGGCCTGGGGGTTCAGTAGCCCCAGCAGTCTAGGGGGCTGACATGAGAAGGTCACACATTCTAAACCTGCATGGGGGGCTACATAGAGAGTTCATTGGTTGCCTTGACAATTTAGTGAGACCCGGTTTCAAAACTTAAACATGAAATAACCAAGAGGAGCGTTGAAGACACAGGTAGGGTGAAGACTCTTCCTAGTATATGAGAGAACCTAGATTTAATCCACAGTGCCAACAATAAAAGAAGCAAGGCCCTTTCTTAACCAGGCTAGAAATACTCATTCATATCCCCCCCCCCCACAACAAACTGTACTGCTTAGTGTTTATGTTGCATAAAAAGCCAGTGAAATCCAAAGTAAAGGATTTTTTTTTCTTTGTTGGAGGCAGATTTCCTTTAATATGTTGACTAGGGATTGCCCCAACCTTTTAAGCCATGCCCTCGGTGCTACCCACTTATACCACTGAGCCTATTTGTGGGGCACTGGGGTAAGTGACCCTTTATGGCTGAATCCCAAGCCTTTCTGCTCTTTGATGACCAGTCCCCACCTTCTGTGCTGGGTGAAGAGGCTGGACTATCACTTTTGGATAAAGTTCTAGCTGTGGACTTAAGGGCTCTGTTTCTTTAATGTGGGGGAAAGAAAAAGTCCTTATGTCAATTTTACGAATCTTTGGCACTCATAGACCATAAAGTACGAGAGTAGTAACTGACCTTAGGGACAGTAACTGAAGACTACATGTCACAGTGGGCAGAGCAGGGTGGAAGGCCACAGGAAGTGTAGTATACACTCAATTTTTCTTCAGCCCCATGGACCATTGTCCCAAGGAGACAGGAATATGGGGGGAGGAGCCAAGGAAACAAGAAAGCTACCCCTGGTATTGGCAGTCACGCCTCCTCTTAGACTTCTCCCCTGGCCTTTCTCCAGGGCTTTCTGTCTCAATCCAGTGTACTATAATGAGATACCAGGGACTAGAGGATCCACTAGAGCAGCCATACTTCCTGTCACAGGACAACCCAGGTGCCAGCATGTTCACGAAGGTCCTGTCTGTCGCAATCGCTCGGGAGGCCTGGGAGAAGATGAAGGAACAGTTCTCTGATCTTTATTCCCTGTGCCTTATATAGTGTTAAGAAAGGAGAGGAAGCTGGGCATGGTGGCGCACGCCTTTAATCCCAGCACTCAGGAGACAGAGGCAGGCAGATTGCTGTGAGTTCGAGGCCAGCCTGGTCTACATAGTGAGTCCAGGACAGCTAACGCTACACAGAGAAACCCTGTCTCAAAAACCAAAATAAAGACAAAACAAACACAAAACAAAAACAAAACAACTCTCCCCCTCCAAGAAAACAAAAACAAAACAAAACAAAAAAACAAAACAGAAAAAAAAGGGAGGGGAAGGAAATCCTGTGTAGTATTTCCTAGTCTCTGCTACTGTTTTCAGGAGAATCTACTTCTGCGTGTGAGCACGTTAGTGAGCAGTGGCAGGCAGCTCGGGTCACTGCATCACCTTAGGCAGTGGACAGGCCAGAGAGTCACCAAAGCCCAACTAGACACAGAGACAGGAAGAGATAGATCTAAGTGGCCACTAGTCAGGGACAAGTTTACCTTTCCTGGTATCTGCTTGGGTGTCCCTCTCTGTTGTGTATTTCATTTGAACTTTGCTCAAAATGAAAGAGAGAGGGAGAGATAGCATTTTTGAGCCACCTCCCACTTGGATTTGTGTGTGTGTAGGCATTTTTCTCTCTTCTTATGTGGGCCCACTGTACCACATTAGAGTGGAGGCCAGGGCTCCACAATCCTCTCTGGCTTAGGAACATTCCTGATGCTTGGGTAGGAAGCCTCCCCACACCCTCCACATCCATTGTACTCTTGGACCCACCTGGCCTGTCTGTGGCCTCTTCACCGAGGCTGTGGTGGTAGGGTGGGAAATAGTTTGGCAGAGGAAAAGCCTCATTAGCTGGCTTGTGGGCTTCCCCTGAGCATCCAGGCTGGAGGCCGCTCTAGGACACATGCTGGTGACTCACTTTTTTTCCAGAATATAGAAGCTGTCTTTGGTCCACCATAGGGTCGAACATAGTCTTGAAGTCAATTTCCAGGGCAGGGGGTAAGCCAAGCATCTCATTCCTTCCACAGTAGGCACCATAGCACTGAGCACACACAGCATTAGGTGTCTGATAGTCTCATCTATCTAGAGACAAGCTCTACATGGACCATAGGAGGGCTTCAGGTGGTTAGATAAAAGCCAACATTCCTCATTTCCATCTTCCAAAAGGAGTCATCCCCCTTACCTCTGGCAGAAGGGACACACCCACTTCTTACCTGTTCTCTCTCTTCCTTGGGCCTGGCCCCACCCACTCTGCTTTCTGTTCTTCCGGTTCTGACCTCCGCCAGATGCCTCTGGAGATTTTTTTTCTCTCTTATCCACAATCAAAAACCTTATCCCTAATAATGGAGTGGTCATGTTGGCAGTTTCTTTACGGTACCGTCTCACATCTAGGAGAGCTGATAAATATTTGTTGAGCGAATAACTGACTGACCAAGACTTGGCCCATTGGTGTGCCCACACAGGAATGTGCACAGCTTAGCTTCTAGCCACATGGAACATCGGAGAATTTCACAGTGGAGCAGGATGGGTGTGGAATTCCCATTCCATGGTTAGAAAAATCTTTTTGGTATTGAGTCCGCTGTCAATTATTGGATGTAGTGAGAGTCTAGGCTTATTAAAAAAAAAAAAAAAAAAAAAAAAAAAAAAAAACAGCAGAGCAAAGCCTGACCTGGATTCAGATGGTGATTACTTAAAGGGGGAGTTACAGGGAGGCCCTCTAGGAAGCAGAAAGAGCATGAAGGCAAGGGCAGGTAGGCTGGGCTCTGGGATGTGTGATGCTCCCTTATAGTTGGACAGTTTGCATCCTGTGTGTGTGACTGTGGAGGGTGAGTTGGGGTTGACATTCAGCCACATGGGCTGGAAGTATACTCAAGTGACAGACCATTTCTGTCATATCTCAGAGGCTCCAGGCGCCACTGCCAGGAACACACAGGCACACAAATTCAGCTTATACAAGTCTCGTCTTTTTTCCAGTGCTTGGGATGGAAAGCAGTGGCGCCTGCGTGCTAGGCAGATGTTCTCCCACTGAGATGTTCTCCCAGCTCTGTTCTACATACTTCTGTACACACCAGACACTATGGCTCAGGCCATGGCCACTGGAGGAAAGAGCATCTTCCTCATAGTAAAAGGACAATCATTACACAGTAATCTATGCACCTGCCGGGGCTGAGGCGGGTTAGAGGGAGCTGTGTCTCTTTCTAATCTGTACAGTGTTCAGGACAGGATAGCATGAGAACTCAGCTCCATAGTGATCTTCTATGCTTCCACTTTCCACTTCTTAAACATCCAGCATGCTTGAACAGTGGGTACACGCAAATGTGTGTTCGTGTGTTTACACATATGTGTACATGTGTGCTCAAGGGTGCGTATTCATGTATGTATGTATGTATGTATGTATGTATGCATGTATATGCTTGTGCACATGTGTTCATCTGTGTCTGTGTATGTGTTTGGGCATGTGCTAATGTATGTTCATGTGTGTCCATGCATAGGTGTTCATGAATATCTTTGTGCGTGCTTGTTCATAAATATTCATCTATGTATCCATGTATATGTTCCTGTACTCTCAATATAGTCTTGAGGGCTGAACTGAGTGTGTGATATTAAGACCATCATTCCTTTTCCCTCTTGGTAGCTGTGTGGAGAGACAAGCTCTGGGTCAAGGTTGCTCCTTTCTCTCCTGGCCTGCTGTGGTAGACACTGAACCATTGCGTGTCCATACACGTTGCTCCCATCCCTGCCAGCTGCTTCCCCTCACAGGAGAAGGAAAGAGGCCCAGCAGCAAGGTCTTATAGTGTACTCATGGTAAGATCTGGACTGGGGAATGGCATGATGGAGGCTAGAGGTGCCCCAGGTGGGATTGCATCCCCATTCAAATTGGCTACAGAGCCTCCTATGACGCCCCCGCCTTCTGTTTCCCAGCATCTGAGAAGCATTTTTATTGCTTATAAACTGACTAATAAGGCTCTGAAGCTCATAATAACTTCTATATTTAGCCCATAAATCTAAATCCACAGAGACACCCACTGGTAGTTCCCACAACCATCTCTAAGCCTCAGCTTCCCTATCTTTAAGTGGACCTGCCCACTGGCATCCCCTGGGGTCAAGCAACAGGCCCAGAAAGCCCATCATTGGTCTGGGTTCTAGGGCTCTTCTGTTTCCAGTGGCTGGAACCTCAAACTAGAAGCCAAAACAATTTTTTTTTCTACTTTAGGAGTCGATTAACTCAGATATGTCTTATCATAAGAGAAAGTTGAGGAATACAGAATGAGGGAAGATGATAGGAGGAAAGTTCTAGAAGGAGGCGGGTAATACAGGTAATAAAGAGATAATGGTATGCAGAGAAAACAGAGAATGAGAGAAAAAAAATCTCATAACAGGGTACGCAGAGATCTGCTCTTTAATTCTCCACCCTTTTACAAATTCAATGCTGGGGATTTAACCCTCAAACCCAAGGCCTTGAATGTGCCAGGTAAGTGCTCAAGTGACAGCCAGGGTCATAACCATGATCTTCTTGCCTCTACCTCCCAAGTACTAGGGTTACTAGAGTATACAACCATTCTTGGCTCTCCAGGCTTCTCGTGATCATTCACCAGGATGTCACACTGTGACAGAATCTTCCTATGTGTCTCTTCCACCACCACGCCCCCCCACCCCCCAAAGCACTAGAGCTGGATGAATAAACTCAACCTCATGGAGACAAAGTACTGCAGATATTTGAGGATCACAGTGGCTGTGAAGAAAACCGCACTAGGTGTACCTCTTCAGGAAGTACACCATATCCTGTCTGATGCTATGGGATGGTCGAGAGGATCCTTTTCAGAGCTGGCAAAAACCAAGCCACTTGGGATCAAAACAAAAAACATGTGTATGTCCACTACAATGGGGGCCATTCCTATCCAAACAACCTCATCAAGGATCTAAGTTTGGGTCCCCAGAACACATTTAAAAATCCTGTTGTGATGGTGTGATGGGATAGTGTGCCCTGTCGTTTAGGGGCACACAGAAAAGCTGCTTATGTCAAGACTAGGACAAGAAGGAGTGAGAAGAGGAGGAAAGTGTCCCAAAGTCCTCTTCAAAGGCACACATCCCATGGCCTAAAGCACTTCCTACGAAGTCTCACCTTTTAATGTCTTTACACTTCACAAATGTCCCATCACAAATGTCCCATCAGTAGATAAGCTTCTAGCACATGCTTATTTAAAGGGCATTAAGATTCCAATCGCAGCACCGTTCCTTGTTTCTTTATACGGCTTTAATATAAAACTAACTTCTGAATGGTTTTATCGTGCTTATAGAAATACAATTTTACCCTTCTTTAGTTTACAGGGAGGTGTGGCATTTTATACTTATGCATGCTATTACCCTTCTTTCATGCCATTGCCACAGAGTCCCTGACAGAAGTGACTTAGGGGAAGAAGGGTTGATTTCTGGTTCATGGTCTCTTGGGCTATGGTCCATCGGGGCAGAGAAGGACAGGACACGGTGGCTTGGGCCAGAGCACCTGCTCTGTCTCAGAGAGCTCAAGCAAGAACAGCCTTAGACCTAACCTCCAAGGCTCAATACCAGTGATCCAGTTCTATGAGGGAGGCCAGGCTCAAAAGTTTCACAGCCTTCTAAAGGAGCAGCACCAGCTGGGAGCCAGCTAGTCAAAAGCCTGCAGACAATTTTCACATTCAAATCATAAAATTCATAAAAGTTTCCTGAGACTCATCTTTTTTTGGTATTTCGGTCCTAACATGGTTCTTGAGACTGGGGGTATTGCTCAGTGGTTAGTGCTTCCTTTAGAAGAGCACGTGTCTTTCTTAGTTAGGGTTTCCATGCTGTGAAGAGATACCATGATCATGGAAACTCTTATAAAGGAAAACAGTTAATTGGGGCTGGCTCACAGTTTTATGGGCTCAGTCTATCACCCTCACGGTGGGAAGCATGGCGGCATGCAGGCAGACATGGTGCAGGAGAAAGAGCTGAGAGTTCTACGACTTGATCCACCGCAACAGAAGGAGACTGCGAGCCTAGCTGTATCATATGAGACCTCAAAGCCCACCCCACACGGTGACACACTTCCTTCACCAAGGCCACACCTAAAAGTGTCACTCCCTGTGGGCCAAACATTCAAACACAAGAGTCTTGGGGTGTTGGCTTCACCTTTTCCAAACCTACTTTATTTGGGGTCCTTTAAATGCTTATACCTCCCTTCCAACCCACCTACCCTAGCTAGGAGAGAAAGGAGGTTTATGGGAACAGGAGAAGTAGACCTTACTGACTTCAGTTCCTGAGAGCGATTCTCCTGGCATAGTCGGCAGGATTTCAGCAGACCAGCAATTCCACCAAAGTTGCTGCTGGAACCTGGAACAGCAGCCGGAACCCAGAGCCTCGAAGCCTTCACTGGTGCAGTTCTTTCTAGGAGCGTCTCAAAGTGGAGCTATGAACAGCCAGATAATACCAACACCCCCCAAAGCTCCAGCCTTTTGTTTGAGCTTATATGCATATCTCCTCTCAGAGTCTGTACTAGGATGTGTTTCAGCTGGCAAAAACCACGCCTCCCTCCCCCTCCCCCATCCCATGAAGTAGTCCGACTTCTAAGTGGATAAGCATCACCTGCTCTCTCACAAGTCTGTTCCCCACCCCACACTTGGGATCAAAACAAAGACATGTTTACATCCACTACAATGGGGGGCCGTTCCTAGTCAAACAACCACACCGAGGACCTAAGTTTGGTTCCCCAGAACAGCGTTTAAAAATCCTGCAGTGATGGTGTGATGGGATGGCAGTGGGGCAGACTGAAATAGGAGGTTTGAACCGGCTTCCCTCAGCTTCTGAGTAAAATGCCTTGCTTGGCCTTCTTCTAATTCTGGCAGTGTGTTCTTACCGTGTCGCTCTTCTCGTTCTCTGGCTCATTCTGTCTTTGCCTGTGTCCAGCTTGATCTCCAACTTCTCTCTGTAAAACTCTCCCGGTAACAATTGCCTCCTCTTTCTCTCCCTGTGCTGTTCTCTGGCTTTAACTACCTTTGCTGCTCTGTCCTGAACTCATGAACAAATTCCCCTGCATTGCCTCCCGACCCACCCTCAATACCCAGAGAGCTGCGTGCCTCTGTCTGCCGAGCACCAGGACTAAAGGCATGGACCACTGTGTCTAGACCTAAGCTTTTCTTTACCTGAAACTTTCTCTACACCAGACTAGACTTGAACTCAGAGATCTGCTTGCCTTTCTGTCTCCTGGGATTAAAGGTGTGTCTGTACTCCAGCCAGAGTAGCCGTGTTGCTGGATTAAAACCCCTTTACACCTTTCTGTAGTGTGAGTATATGAAATGTCAGGGAGAGCAACAGAGGTGACTTGTGGGTTTCAGGTTTCTGATTAAAAAAAAAAAAAAAAAAAAAAAAAATATATATATATATATATATATCTCACAGTGAATCTACTTCAGGATTCGCTGATGGCCAAAGGCTGGTCTCTAAAATAATCAGTATAAATGGGTGAGCAGGGTGGTGTTTTCTGGCCTATGTTAGAGCCCATGGCCTAGCCAAAGCTCACACTCCTGGAGGCCATGACTATGATTAACTCAATGAGAGCAAGCCAGACACAGGGCCTGAGCCTGGTAGATCAAGGGCGCTATCCCGCATTGTGGCAGACTTAAGTACTGAGGGGAAAAGGGAGACCTCAGCCTGGACTCGAACAGGGGCTTTTGGCCCAGAGAAGGTGTAGATGAATTCTGCTTCTCTGGTGTGTGTGTGGAGGGGGGGGGCGGTCAGTCACATGGCACTAGATTGGTTCCCCTGAGAGCATGTCACCATATGCATTCCCGGTGTCTCTCCCCCAGTCCCTCCTCACAGCTCACAATGTTCTTGTGTGTCTCTGCCATTGTGAAGCCATCAGGTCCTTAACAGTTGGGATGTTGGTGTCATGCTCTGAAACATCGGGAACCATGAACTCAGCCCCCCCCCTTTTTTTTTTCTTTATATAGCATCCAGCCTCGGGCGCGTTGTCATCGGAACATAAAAGGAACTGCAACAGTTTGGATTGTGTACACCAATCTGGGCCCAGGAGGAGGAAATCAACGTCATACTGTGATAGCTAATTGTGGTTTTCAACCTGAATCCTTGGGGGCCTACCTAGATTAGGGAACCACCCCTCTGGGAGTGTCTGCGAAGCCATTTCCCATTTCCAGAAAGAATTAACTAAAGAGGGGGCACCTCCCCCTGAATGGGGTCAGCGTCATCCATAGGCCTCAGGGAATAAAGGGAGGTGGAAAAAACTCCCTCCTTCCTCTCCCTCCCATCACTCTCCCCTCCCCCCCCCCCATCTCCTGTTCACCTGTTCATCCCTAAGTGAGCTGCTCCCTCACCCTCTCTGCCGTGGAAGGCTGACCAGCCCACTTTCCCAAACCAATACAGAGCTTTCGGCTGAGGTTCCCTTAACCTAAGGCAGAGTAACAAGAAGACAGAAATCATTGTCACGTAAGTTTTACATGACAAGAGGCCTTAAGAAATGAAGACCCCAAAGAAGCAATGTAATTGTGTATCGTTTTTTTTAGTGCTTGGATGAAAAAAGGCGTATAGCGAATTGGGAGAATTTTAGTGACACTGCCTCATCACCTTCTGTGACAAGTGTCTTCCGAAATAAGGATGGTCCTTTGTCCAGCCCTAGGGAGAGCACGGGAGTCTTGTGATGCTCTGTAGGGGAGCAGGGCGAGGAGCTGAGTGTACACCCAGCCCACTTGCGCTATTTTCTCAGGTGCTGTGGTGTGGTACTTGAGGGTACATCTCTTGTACCCCACCGCCCAGCCCAGCTTTGCCTTTCTCAACCCACAATGCCTGTTCCACTCCACGACAGTGGTACACCCCTCACTCTCCGCTTTCCGGCGATCTCACCCTCAAGTAGTAGGGCTTTGAGGTTACTAGGCGACACAGCTCTGTCAGCCCCACGGCATTCCTGGGAACCCTGTCTGTGGGAAGCAATGGACGGACAGCGCCTAGTACAACCAGAGTTCCCAGCAGCCTGTTCGCTTAGCGCCTTAGCTTTTAATCTTGAATAAACCTGATAGAGACGAAAAAGGCTTGTAAAGGGCCAGGCTGTGAAGGAGACAGGAACTGGTTGTACGCAGAGGGTGCAGCTTTCCCCGAGTTTGGGCAGGAACCGACCAGGTAAGCATAGGGGCTTGTTTACAGAGACCTCGCTGTACAGTGCGGCTTAGAAGGCTCGAGAGCGAAGCACTGAGGGGACCATTGTCAACTCAAGAAGCAGGCGCCCCTGCCCTGTAACAGAAGGTGTCCTTTCTCGGTTAAAACGTCAAGCTTGTTTTAAAGGAGTCTTACTTTATTGTTATTTTCTTTAACAGAAGACTTTGAGGTGTGAACTGAAGGGTGTTATTCCTCCCCTGAGTCTGACTGCTGGGTTACCCAGAGTGCCCGTGCCCTGAAATGAATGGGCATATTATGCCTGCCGTTAAAAGTTGTGGCTCTTAATTAAAAACGTGATCTTGGGTCTTTATGGAGACATTGTTTAGGTTTTTCTCTAGCTGTTAACACATAATAAATCATTTTAAAAGGGCCTTCCCCCCTCATCCCCCCACCCCTGTGCCCGCCCTCCCATTGCTGAATGGGCAGTGCATTTCTAAAAAGCAATTGGAAAATAAAACCGGGATTAAATTTCGTGTTTGACAAGGTGCTAAGGGGCTCAGCACCTCAGCCAGGGTAAGACAAGATGGCTTTGCATAATCGGCTACTAACTTTGTCTGGGTCTCCAATGACTCTGGCCTGGCCTGGTGGGGGTCACACTGGCAGAGTGACGTGGTGACGCTGGTGTCAAAAGTTTAACTTGGAGCTATCAGGACGATTTGCAGACAGCCCACCCTCACCCACTTTCCTCTATTATATTGCAAGTGTAAAACCTTGCCGTTGTGGAGAAGAAAGGCCTCCTGTCATTATGAACTCGCCAGGCAAGCTATAAAGTGCAGAAGCACACAGGCCTGTTTGGGTGTGGGGGGAGATAGTCCAAAGTCATCCCCCAATCATCCTCCCCCCCACTAGAGATCTTGTTCTCCTTCTGCGTTCCTGATACAGCTTCCTAGAGAGCAGAGTTAATGGCTTCCAGTCCCTGACAGAGATCCGAGCCTTCCTAGGATGCCCCCGAGTCTGACTGGTGGCCTGGACTTATTGGACTAGTCCTACAGCCTTTCGGCTAGTGTAGTGGAGAGGCTAAGGCAGGCATGTGGCATCTTCACTAAGTGTTGCATCCTATCTGGATGCCTGTGGCCTGCATTCTTCTGCAGAGGAGGAAGACGTTGCTTCACAGAACTGTCGCCCACCGGAGGACAGCGTGAAAGAGAGGTTGCAAACTCAGCGACGTGACCTTGACCGTTTCACAATCAGCAGTAGAAGTAATTCCTGTGCAAATTTTGCACAGGCTCTTTAAGATCTGTGTCCCCAGGGGTATCTCCAGAGGGGACACAAGCATTTCCAGGATTGTTGCTGTCTGGGTGACATCCCTTCAGCTTGGAGCCTCGGTGTTGTAGTTCCTCAGATCGCCAGCAGAGGGCAGAAAGCATGTCGGCTTTATAGTACCTGGCATACCTGACTCCTAGGCTGCCTTTTCTTCCCCTGTCCTGGCTATGACCTCCATGCCTGTGTGCCTGGAGACCACACACAGCGGGCGGCGGTTTTCCAACGTGTTTACTGAAGAGAAAGAGGATTTAAAGAAAAGTCTCTAGACATTAAAAAATACCGGGTTTCTCATTCTAAGTTACAGTCCGTTCCAAAACTGACCTTTTACCTGCAACTTCGATTTCTAATCTGCGAATCCCCTTTACCTGGAGCGCAGCCTCGGGTCCCTGTCTGCAATTTTTGCTCCACACCTCAACGCTTTCCCTGGCTCCCCTGTGCCATTTCCACCTCAGGATTCGTCATGCCTCAGTCAGGGTCTCTTGTGCCCTCAGATGACAAGTACCATCTCATTTCTCTCAAGACTCCATGACAGTTGCTTGTACCCGGGCTATGTTGGGTTGCCTCACAGGTCCATACCTCAGCTCCTGCCAGGAAGTCCAGGCTAGTGCACCACTCTCGGTCTCTCCCTGAAGTGTGCAAGCCACTCTTCCACATCTATGACTGCTCTGTGCTCTTTAGCAAACTGCTGCTGACTTTGGGTGACGGGGTCTCACCGCAGAAGGTCTTCAAGGTGGTCCAGCGTCAGCTGACAGAGGGATAGTCTTACAGCCCAGTGAGTGGCCAGAGTGAAGCAGCCAGTGTCACTCTGGGAGACCTGTCTGTTGCTGCTCTTTGCTGTCAGCCTTTCTTGGAAACACACAGAGAGAAGCCCGTCATTGTGAGAACCTTTACTTTTTTTTTTTTTTTTTTTTTTGAGTGCCACATGAAGAACTGGATAACGTCTGAGAAGGATCATAACGCCACCACATTCCTGGTGTTATGTTCCTTTGTGTTGTCATTTGATGAATTTACCTCCTAGAAATATGTAAACATAGGGGGAAGTCCTTATCCTGCAGCCCTGGCCCCAAGGGAGCAATGCACAGGGTTTCTGTGAATCTGTCTAGGTATTCACCATGCATGCATTTGCCAGAGTACATTTGCAAATGTATAATCCCCTCCTCATCCTGGGTCCTCAAATGTGTATAGTTACATCTTAACATTTCCTCCATGCAATAAAACTGTGGCCATTCCAACCTCTCTGCCTCAGGAAATAAAAGTATGCCTCATTTCAAAATAATTTTTATTACCAATTATTAACTTATATACATTCACGTCTTTGCCTCGTTTATACACTGTGTACATTTGTATGTACACACCATATTTGATAAAACTTTGGCATGGCATATTTACAGTGGCAACATATAGTGACAGTCAAGAACAGGTGCCAGGCCTAAATTGAGCATCTTTTTTTTTTCAATTTTTTCCTCCATTGGGTCTCAGGGAACATTGTGGATCAGGAGGCACGAAGGGTGTAGGATCTGGAGGATGGGAGGAGAGCTGTGAGATTCCGTCTTCTGTGCATGACATGGGCATCAACCCCATGAGCTCCTGGCAGCTGTGGTCACCAGCCCAAGACCTGAACCAGGTCAAACGAGGCAAACTTTGGGCATAGGTGAGGGAGGTGCCCTCTTTACTAACAAGCTATTGGATGGGTTCACAGGGGGTAGGGGTGGGGAGCAATATTTGAAATTGACAGGGACCTATGTTGGAAGGGATATGGAGAAAACTGGAAGGGGAAATGGAGAATAGATGTGATCCCATTTCACTGTGTATGTGCAACAATTTCAAGCTTACAGCAACTTATTTGTAAAGTGTGGATGGGACATAGGCACAACGCATGGAGCCTGTGGCCAAAGGGAACCCTGCCTCTGCCACTGAGGAGCGGTCACACCACCCTTCCTGCATTTCCTCCTCATCCTCCCTCTCCTCACCAGCAGTGCTTCCCCCATTTTTTTATTCCTTCTCTTTTCTACTTAACTGACCACGAATGCCTTCGTCTCCAAGGAATGAATTGTTTTTACATTTGTGTGTCTTTAACTTGAGACTGGCATCATGTTTTGCGATCTAAAATGTGCTTCCTTTAGTCGGGTAAGCTTCTGACACCCATGTTAAGGTACCCCTGTCCCATTTTATCTCCACTGTTGACAGCACTTCATAGCACCAAAGAGCGACACACCCATAAATCAACTGTGGGTTCTCTTCTCTTCTGTTGCATGTGTTTAAAGATGGCGATAACTGAATGGTTAGCCAGAATAACCATTTCTCCTTATCAACAGGTGTGTGCATGGTATGTGTATGTGCATGGAATGTGTGTGTGTGTGTAAGCTATGGTTTGGATACATGTCTCCCAAAGACCCTTATGCACATGGCTTGGTCCCCAGTGATGCTTTTGGGAGGTGGTAACATTTTTAAGAAGTGAGGCCTTGTGTCTAGAGGCTAGGTCATGGGGCCTTACCCTGGAAAGGAATAGAGGGACCCTTCTCATAGACTGAAGCCTTAGAATTAAGCAGAAGTTTTCTGCTTATAAATGGATTGTACAACAAATTCCATGGCAATGATAGAAACTAACACAGTGTGTGTGTGTGTGTGTGTGTGTGTGTGTGTGTGTGTGTGTGTGTGTGTGGTTTCTAAAACACAAACGTTATATATAGTCACTATATAGGTATGCATTGCTTAACATTAGAGATGCATTCTGGGAAATGTGCCCCTAGGGTATTATGTCATTGTCCAAACATGAAAGAGTGCATTGACAAGGCTTTGGATGTCATAGGCTAACAACTCTCTATGGCCTTTGTGAGGACTTGAGATACGCTAGACGTAAGACACAGGAGGTGGTTGACAGCGTAATAAAGCTGTTGTAGGGTGACCTGTGTAGGTAGAGGAAATACACTCAAAATAACACCGAAAAGTGTAGTTTGCAACTAGCAAGGAGCAACTGATTGTGTTTTTGAGTGTCTTGTGAGGGCTGTGTGTGATGTGCTATGGTTTCATTATGAGGTGTCGGCTGCTGTGTGTAATCACACGTGCTGTGTTTTCACACTCCTGGAAGCACAACAGCTTTGTTTACACAGCACCAGCACAGACCCTTGAGTGGCACGCTGCCACCCATCAGGAGGTGAGAGAGGAATTTTCCTAAAGGCCTCTGTGTGCCCGTGTGTGCAGTCTCCTTCTTCTGCAGATTGCGTCCCAATGGTATTCTATCTATAGTGTTTTTATTACTGTTACTTTAAAACGTTTGATGTTTGTGGCATTTTTATTTGTTTTTGTGTGTGTATGTGCATGTGCGTGCAGGCATGTGTGTGGTGGGGGCTGAGGAATTGTGTAGGCATGAAAGCCGGAGGAGAACAACTTGCAGGAGTCGGTTCTCTCCTTCCACCATGTGGTTCCTAGAAAACACTGGCATTGCCAGGCTTGGTGGCAAGTGCCTTTACCCACTGAGCCTTCTTGCTGGCTACAGAGACAGTTTTGAAGTGGACGTGACTAAATGCTAACTTTTAATACTAGATATACAGATATGTCACCTTCCAAGTCCCCACCGTGTATGTGTGAGCACACGTGAGTGAGTGAGTGCGTGTGTGTGTGTGTGTGTGTGTGTGTGTGTGTGTGTGTGTGTGTGTGTGAGCAAGCACACATGTTGCACGTGTGCTTTAAAAAGCCCTTTGACCTGCTGGGCTTTGCTTCAGGACCTCAGTGGCTACCTCTGCCATTAGCTAGGACTTGGTCAACTGCCATTCCATTAAGAAGCATCAACCAGGTCATTGCGGCACAAGCTGTTAATCCCAGCACTTCGGAGGCAGAGGCAGATCTCTGTGAGTTTCAGGACAGCCAGTACTACACAGAGAAATCCTGTCTTGAACCGCTACCCCTCCCCACCAAAAAAGAACAGTTATTTGCATAATGGAGGCTTCTAGAAACTCATAGTATTTACATTTTCTCTTTGCTTCCCTAATTGTTTTATTTTCTTCAGGCACCTAAGAACGCCACTTCCTTGTCCATTCTCATTTCATAAAGGACATAAGGGTGTTAGTGTCACAAAGCCTCCATCCTTCTGCAGCTCAAGGAGCAAGGGCTCTTAAGAACTTTATTTGTGGGCTTCGACCTTTTCCAAACTTATTTTATTTAGGGTTCTTTAATGTTTATATATCCCTTCCAACCCACCTAGTCTGGATAGGTGAGAAAAAAGGTTAATGGGAACAGGAGAAGTAGATCTTTTTGGACTCAGTTCCTGGGAGCAATTCACAGGCCTAGTCAGCAGGATTTCAGCAGACCAGCAATTCCACCAAAGCTGCTGCTGGAACCCGGAGCAGCAGCTGGAACACAGAGCCCCGAAGCGTTCGCTGGAGCTGTTCTCTCTCAAAGTGGAGCGATGAACAACCAAACAATACACAGACCCCAAAAGCCCCGCCCCTGCTTCCTGTTTTGGGCCTCATATATGTATATCTCCTCTCAGAGTCTGTACTAAGATGTGTTTCAGCTGGCAAAAACTAAGCCCCTGCAGGAGGTGGTTTGTCTTCTAGTGGACAGACATCACCTCTTCTCTCACAAGTCCATTCCCCATCCCACACTTGGGATCAAAACAAAAACATGTTTACATCCACCACATTTATTCTGCTGAGCATGGTGATGCACACACCCAGGAAGCAAAGGCAGACAAGATCTCTGTGAGTTCGAGGCCAGCCTGGTCTACATAGTGAGTTCCAGGACAGTCTGGGCTACATAGAAAAACCCTATCTCAAAAAAAAAAAAAAAAAAAAAAAAAAAAAAAAAAAAAAAAGCATCAGTAGACACTTTCCACTGTCACTGCTGTTCACCTCTGCCAGGTCCTTGCTGCTTTAAGGAGCCCAGTGTGGAAACTGAGTCTGTTTGTGCCCCATAGTGCACTCTGAAACTGCCTGAGTGAGAAAAGTCATTTGAGTTTATCCAGATGTGTGTGTGTGTGACTCTCTCTCTCATTTTTAAAAAGTTGAGATTTAGGAACCCTTCCCTCTGAAAAGTGACTACAAGAAAACTCCTGTTTTTATCAGTGTGGGTGGACACCTCGCTCTGGTTACTGGGCAGGAAGGAGCTGCCGAGTAGATAGCCAGGAATGGATGGCAGGGCACAGGTAGACTTGGCCCTTTTTCACCAGCTGCCAAATTTCAAAAGCTGTGGGAAATGAAGGGAGCCATTATTCTCCACCTGAAGTTATTAGCAATGCCCTAAAAATCAGATTCTTATAATGCAATTACAGATGATTTTTCTGTGAGGAAGAAATGGGGGTTGGGGGGAGACAGCCATCTCTAAAAATCAATGTGGCTAGACTTTCTGACTAATGCACAGTCTGAAAGAACATGTGCAAGAAAGTGAGACATGACTCAGAGGACAATGGAGAAGGGCTGGGGGTGGGGGGTGGGGGGGGATGGGGAGGAGGTGGGGGGTGGGGAGGGGGTGGGGGGTGGAGGGGTAGAGGGGGGAGGAGGAGAGGAGAGAGCTGAGGCTTGGAGGAGCACAGGACCCAGGGCCCTCTGAAAATGCTCCTGGGGGCTGGGAGTGAGCTCAGTGTGGCAGCCATTGCCTACTGTGAGTGACCTTGTCAGTCCCAGGCCCAGTCCTCAGAAAAGAAGCCGGAAGTCGCAACCTGAGCAAAAATTGCAAGGAATGGACATGAGGAGGCACTCAAGTATTTTTTAAAGGTTCTTTGTTTTGTATTGTACATTTATCTCTGAATTAAAAAGAAACCAGGGCAGGGTTTGTGCTCAGAAGTTTTCCAGGACAAAGCAGACTCCATGTTTTTGTTGTCTGTGTGTGATTTTTTTTTTGTTGTGTTGTTGTTTGTTTGTTTTGTTTTGTATGATTTTTGTTGTCTTTGTGGTTTGGTGCCTTTGTCCTTTTAGGTTTTGTTTTGTCCTTTTTTTTTTTTTAATTATTTTTTGAGTTTTAGTTTAGAGAGAAAGAAGGAACATGAAATTGGATACGTAGGGAGGTCGGTAGGCTCTGGGAAGAATTGGGAAAGGTGATAGGATGTGATCAAAATATATTGTAGGGAAATTTTTCAAAACCATAATTATAATTTTTTAAATTAAAAATGGTATCAAATCCTAAAAATGGCTGTGAAACTATGAAAAGTAATTATGGGTATTAGTATTTAAATTTTACTAATCAATTTTTTTCCCCTTAAAGACAGTATCTGGAGATGCAGTCAAGGCTCTTCTGGAACCTGTGATCCTCCAGTCTCAGCCTATGGAGTGCTGAGGCGCTCAGGACCATGCTGACTTTGGGAACCAGGTTGACAGGTGTCTCCCACCCCCACCCCACCCAACTCCCGTTTCAAACTAAGAGTCATTGACCTCAGAGCCAATATTTTATATTCACCTTTAGTACCTGAAGGGGGCTGTTGGCAGAGCGTGGGGGCTGAGGATCCTTGAGCACAGGGCCCCTTCAGCAGGTTTTTGGTTGGCCCATTATGAGGCTTTAAAGGTTTCCTGCCGATTTTGTGTTAGTCTTCATAATTTGCCTTTCTAGTATATTTCCCATGTGTTAACACAAAAACACAGCAACTGGGCTTCGGGGAGGTTGGCTCAATTGGTGAAATGTTTGCCCTCTGAGCGTAAGAGCCTGAATTGAGATCCTCAAAACTCAAGTGAAAAGGCAGGTGTTGGGGCTCATGCTGTCACGCCAGCCTTGGGGGCAAAGGGCGGAGTCAAGCAGATCCCTGACCTCATTGGCTGTAGCCAGCCTAGGCCACTCAAGGACCTTCAGGTTCAGTAAGAGACTGATAAAGATAAGGGTGGATGCTCAGAGGGCATCAAGTCTCTCTTTTTTTTTTTTTTCTAGTCTGCTGTCCTTCCTCTGAGTGCCACCAGGCCTCCCCATCAAGGGGACGTGGTCAAATATCGGCACCAGAGTTCGTGTGAAAGTCAGTCCCCATTGTCCACTCAACTGTGGAGAATGTCCTGTCCATTGGCTAGATCTGGATAGGGGTTCGAAGTTTACTGCACTGGTGGCACTCAGAGAAAGGCTAGCAGGCTAGCAAGAAGAGACTTGATACCCTGTGAGCATAGACAGGGGGAGGAAGTCCCCCTCAGTCACAGTCATAGGGGAGGGGAGTAAGGGGAAAATGGGGAGGGAGGGAGGAATGGGAGGATACAAGGGATGGGATAACAATTGAGATATAATATGAATAAATTAATAAAATATTACAAAAAAAAGATAAGGGTGGATGGCCATTGAGGAAGACTATGCCAACTTTGGGCCTTCACATGTGTATCGAGGCACAAAACACACATGCCCTCAGATGCAGTGGTTTTTCTTTTAGGGTTAAGCAAATTTATTTATTGCTATAAATGGGCACAAATGCTAACTGCCCAGTCTTAGATGCTAATTTGCTTTTGTCTTACTTTGAATTTATTTTTGCCTTACTTCTCTTTTCTTATTTTTTTCAGTCACACACATACTTTTAGATTTACAGAAAGGTTGCAGAAATAGAGTGTTCTCCAGCTCTCTTGGATGTCAAAGTTCTGACCATTTATTTTATAGACTATACCTTCTCTTGGGTTTCTGAGATCAGGAGGCAGTAGTGGGGTTTTTTGTTTGTTGTTGTTTGTTTGTTTTTGTTTTTTAATCAGAACCACCATTCAGGCACAATGCCTTCTGAGCACTGTAGCAGAGGACAGGGGATGGTGCTGGCATGCCATGTTGCTGCTGATATGAACTTTTACCACTTGGGGGAGGTCTATTGAGTTTCTCCAAAATAAGGTTGCTGTCTTTCATGTGGTCCTCAGCTGAGGAGACGCCCTTAGGCTATTGAGATACCCTGTTCGTTCTCAAGCCTCCAGGCAACCCTGTCATCGGCAGTAGATCTTGCCTACAACAGTGACATGATGGGTATTTCCTTTTTGTTTCCTTTCTTTTGCATTGGTTATCTGAAGTTCTTTGGTAGGGGAATGGCTGTCTCTTCTCTCCCATTTATCTTTGCTTATTCAGTGATTTTTATTTATATGTATTTTTTAGTATCTGTGTGGGCCCATGGATATTTCTTTCATGCTATTTTATAATCCACTAGTATTTATTATTTTCCTTGCCATTCAAATTATTTGCATCTTGGTTCTTGGTAGCTTTGTCAGATCTGTCTTTGGGTCCTTTTGACAAACCTCATGTTTTTTTTTTTTTTTTCTCGCCACACCCAATATTTTCCTATTTTAGAGGGCAATTTGTTGTTAAAAGTTGGTCTTGTCTTCTTCTTGCCTCAGTATGCTGTTACCTCCATCTCCCACAAGTGCTGGGAGATGGCTTCAGGCATCTGCTGGGGACTTAAGATGTGTTGTCCACAGATAAAGGAGGCCGGATATGTGGGGACTATTAATTAGTATGAACTCACAAACTTAAAATATATACCATTTAGAAATATCTATCTGGGTGTGGCCATTGCTACTGAGGCTTTATAATGATTTTAGATCTTTTTGGGGGGGAAAGCGCTTGACAATCTACCACATAGGCACACCATCTATTCATGTATTCACATTTGTGTATCTGTCTTAAATTTCCTCATGACACCAACACCCCTAACTCCAATACAACCATTCCTACTTAGCTGATGGAGGCATGTTACAGTACCTCTACTTCATGCCTGAACCTGTACATGCCAGACCCTGTATATATGATGCGTGTGTATATGCATATATGTAGTGTACATGTTGATAAAGTTTGATTTGTTAGTTAACTGCATGATCAAGTATTAATAAGAAAATTAGTAATAGAATGGAATCATCATAACAGCATGGTGCAATACGTTACTTAAGCTTTACAAATTGCTTATTTCTGTCCTTTTGGACTTAATACTTCCTATCTGTGGTAGACTACAGATAATAGAAACCCTGAGGAGGAAGACTGCAGTAGTAGACAGCCGTGCAGCATCGCTCCTTGTCTTCCCATTTATGGTTGTCTGTCACCTCTCTCCCAGGGGATTACTTATTTAATACTAGGATATGCAGAGGGCTGCCAGGGATTATTAACTCATATATATGAGAAAAGCTTTACTTCCTAAAGTTTCAATGTCCATTGTTTAAAAATGGTTTGTTTACTTTTATTTTATGTCCATGTATGTCTGTGCACCATATGCATGCAACGCTCAAAGAGACCAGAAGAGGGCATCAGAAAAGACGATTGTGAGCCACCATATAGATCCTGGAAGTTGAACCCAGCTCCTCTGGAAGCATAACAAGTGCTCTTAATCACTGAGCCATCTCTCCAGCCCTGACACCTGATTCTTTGCTCTTACTATCCAGTCCCATTCTGCTAGTCCCAAGCTAGTTAGGTTGATTTCCTTCTAAATGTCCTTCATGGCAGTGGCTTTCATTTATAACACAGTGTGCTGTATTTTGTGTGGTCTCTGTGTCTGAACCAATTTTTAAAAAAATTTTACATGCAGTAAAATAAACTCATCTTCACAGATACACAGATAGATCTTCCACTACAGTGACAATCAGTTTTCCTCACTGCAAAAGTCCCTCAATTCTCCTTCCTATCAACCCATCCTCCACAGCCCCTGAGAACTGAGCCTGAGCTTTCTTATCAATGGTTATACCTTTTCCAAGGTGAGTGTTAATGTAACTGCCCTTTGTATATGCGGCCTTTGTCTCTGGCCTCTGTCTTTAGGAGTGGCTCTCAGCCTGTGGGTTGGAACCCCTCTGAGTGCATCAGAAAACACATATATTTATATTATGATTAATAACTAGCAAAATTACAGTTATAAAGTAGAAACAAAAGTAATCTTATGGTTGGGGGTCACCACAACTGTATTAGGAAGGTTGCGAACCACTGCTCTATAGAGAAATGCATTCAGAAGTTATTTCTACACAGCAGTACTTACTCCTTTTCACTGTCGAGTGGTGTCTAAGTGTAAGGGGTACCAAAGTTTCATTTTTAGCTCATCACTGAAGGCTGCTTGGGTTGATTTAAGTATTGGCTGGTTTAAGGCTTGCTGCTTTTTCTGACTCCTGTTCCTCCTAGTTTCCTCCCAGCTGCAACCTCTTCCCTCATTCACCACCAATCAAAGCTCAGTCTCTAGCCATGCAGTCTGTTTCTACTTCCAGCACCCCAACCGTCACCTACAGGGGGAAAGGTCCCTAGAAGTACCAGTTGGCGGTATTCAAACAGCCTCTTCCAAGGGAATGTTTCATTAGACTGCCCACTCACCTGGCTGGTCCAGGACGGATGATACTCGGCATCTCCCAAATGCTCCACACCCTCTCTGAAAGTAATAACTCCACGAAACGAGAAAGGAAAGGTGGATTGCTGCAAGCCCCAGCTTTCAAGTTTTATATTAAGTCATGCAGAGAACGCCCGCGCACCTGTGCTGGGAGAGTGTGATCACTGACTACAAGACTCTGCCTTTTCAAGAAGCAAGCACGGGGCAGGATGGCAGCAGGCTGGAATCCTGAGACTGCAGCAGGCCAGAGCTGGTGGAAGCTAGGGAGTGGCTGTTTCTGCAGGAACACTTTTTATGACTCTAAACTCTTTCTCAGGTGCAGGGTTGCTAGGGTTAGAGCGGGTCGGTCTAACTGTAAGCCGGTTCTTATTGTTAGAACCTTTTCTTCTTTATGATAACAAAATGTCGCAGGTGACTTTCTGTCCATCCTGTCTTAGGCTGGATTTGGGTTCCCGTGTCATTCTTCCAAAGTGTTATTCCTGGGAGTGTGTTACACTGTGCAACAACATGGATTTAGAAGTGTAATTAAGGGTGCTAATCAGCTGGCTTTGAGATCTACATATTATTTGAACCCAAGCTCCACATGCACACACACACTCACACACACACACACACACACACACACACTCACACACACACACACACAGACACACAGTCTTAGACTGGTGGTGTTAGTGGGGCCTCATCTAGTCATTCAAGCCTTCAAAAAAAGAGCTATTTTTCTACCTGGCAACACAGGGGCAGCTGGGGGCTCAAGGCTGGAAAGGCTGGGATGCTGCTGTTGGCTTGGAGATGAAGATCAGGCTCCAGGGAACCAGAAAGCTCTGTCCTACAAGCACTGGGAGCAAATCTCTGGCAGTAATTCCAAAGTCTGGACTCTGATGTCCTCTCTTTAAGAGCCAGAGCAGAAGGCCCTGTGCACCAAGTGATGTCAGCTTGGCGTGTGGGTGTTCCTGTTACTTCACCTGGGCCCAGAGCCATTGGTGACCTGTTTGTGACCTGTCCACTCTCCTTCTTGTCTCCACTGAATGTCATTTGTTGCACATCAGCCACCTGTTGGCTACTGTTCCACTTCTTGACTAGACTGTTAATGGCTACGGCAACAGATGGGTGACCAGTCAACCAGTTTGCACAGGACTGATGGTTTCCCATGTTAATGAGCTTTCTGTTTGAAACCCGGCAAAAGCCTGGGCAAATTAAGAAAGGTTAGTTATTCATAAAGTCTGCCAGATATTTGTCTCTCTAGTCTTATTTGCAGTCTCAACTTGGGTACATGATGTGATACTACTGGTTAGGGGGGGTCATAAAGAAACTCCTAGGCTAGGCACAGTGGCACATGCCTTTGATCCCAATGCTCAGGAGGCCGAGAGGATGGTTTCTGAGTTCAAGGTTAGCCTAGTCTGTATAATGAGTTCCAGACTACCCAGGGCTACATAGTGAGATATTATCTAAACCCCAAAAGAAACAGGGGTGACAAGATAGTTCAGTGGACTTGAGTTCTCTTCCAAAAACATCAGGTGAATTACAACTATCTGTAACCCCAGATCCAGGGGCAGCGGACACCTCTGGCCTCTGTGGGCACCTTCAGTCACGTGGACAGACCCTTCACCGTGCATTTAATTTTAAAATATAGGTAAATAAATCAATAAACTCTTGAGAAATAACAAGGAGGAACAGCAACAACAACAACAACTAAAAAACAAAAACAAAAAAACCAAGGACAAGGACCCTTTTTTCTGCCTTTGGATATATGTAGATAGGATGGCTGGAGATGCAGCAGCCAGGGTCAAGGGCAGTTAAACCCAGTCTAGTGGAGACATGGGTAGAGGAAAAATGACAGCAGAAGTGTGGGTTTCGAAGACACGCCCGACTAACTTATAACTAGTCTACTGCTAGCAACTTCTCAGCATCTTGCTATGAGCGAGAACATTGCTGCGCTGCTTCTGGCTAACTAGCTCAGTGTTTGTAGATGAAAACTTCCTTGTGAATAGGGCACAGCCTCCTCTCCTTACACTCGCGGGCTTTGCAGAATGCATCTCCAGCCCCCCTCCTCCCTTCACTGCACTCATTGTCACCAAGAGTCTCACTTTCAGCCCCTGTGAAATTACAGGGCGTAACAATTCATTTTCTGTCAAACGCCAGGGCCAGGGGTAAGAAAGTAGACAGCCGAGTGACAAAGAGACTGTAAGTAGAGCTTAGGGGAGAGAGGCAGTTTATCAAGCCAACGTCAGAGCGATTCTTTCATGTCTTTGAAGAACAAAGGTCCAGAGGAGAGGGGTCCAGGAGGGGTTGAGGGCGTGTGCTTTGACATGCCTTTATCCAGGACAGTCTTGGGGCATGTAACCCTGTAAGCCTGAAGGCTGGGGAGAAAATACCAGCACACTCAGTGTGTCTAGCTTTCCACGCTGGGTGTGAGCGGCAGTCAGTGGCAAGGGACTAGGGAAGCGGAGATTCCTAGCTGGGCACTCGGACATACTAAAGGAATGGGTTCTAGCCTGTGAGCCAGAAGCAAATCAGGAGGAACCGTTGAGCTTAGATGCTGTCACATTTGTCCGGAGCTTCTTCTTGCTCAGATCATGAAAATTCACCAGGTCTCACTCCTGCCCAGGACTGTATTTTAGTCACCGAGTTCCCTGTACAATCCTGGATCTGTCTCCTTCTCTCTGGTCTCGGGGGCATGGAGGGTGGGTCCTCACACACTGCGGTGATGCTATTCTGGAATGTTCATCTCCAGCTCCCCCCCCCCTCCATCCTCATCTATTTCTCCTCTGCCTTCTGATGCAGCACAGGAGTTAGCCACTGTGTTCCAACCACAGCTCCTTCTTTGTCACCCTGTACCTGTGTGGCTTCCGCTTCTTCTGTGGCATACTTTCCTGGTAAAGTCCTGCATGTCAGTTAGAACCGCTAAAAGCTGATTCCTCTTCGCGTGCAACTCCATCAGAGTGGTGGGCATCTGCCTGGAGTGCCTGGCATGTGCAAAGTACTCAGTAAGAGCCTGCCCATGGGGCTGAGCTGAGCTGGGCGACTGCAAGGTCAAGGCCACCTCACCTCTTTGTAGCCCTATATTTGTTTGTAAATCTGTTGCTTTCCCTTTATAACCACTTAGGTGCCTGGGGGCAGCCAACAAGTATCCTTCCAGCCTGTGCCTTTCCAGACTCTTCCATGCTGACCGCTGGCTGTGCATAGTGTCACAGATTATCAGCCTTCCTTCGTGTGTGGACCTCTTCATACACTGGTGTCACTTACAGCCAGCTTCGTGAGTGGTGCACAAGTGAAGATGGCAGTATCTCCATGTGGGAGACGAGAAACCTTGGGGTGAAATTGATGGGTGACATGGACATAGTTACACAGCCATGAAGTTGCCAAAGGGAATCTGCGGGCCTGACTCATAGGCTCATGTTTTATTATGGTAGTTTGACACAGGATCTCACCATGTAGTTCAGGCTATGCTAGACCTTGCCATAGGCTAGACTCGGCTTCCTGGGTGCTCAAATTACAAGTGTGGGCCACCGTGTTCTTTCATATTTATGTTGAATTACCTCTAATTAAAAAAAAAAAATTTTAAAGCTTCTTCAGGTCAGAAGGAGCACTGTTTTTCTTACTGTGGTTCTCCACTTTGTCATGTTTAGAGGCTGAGGGGGTTAATACTCCTGATTGGGACGGACCCCAGTGGGACTGACTGTGTAGAGAACATGAGGATCCTACAAGATGTACTGAGGCCTCCTGGCTGGCCAGGCCGCCAGCACGCAGAGTGTGTCTGAGTCATTCCCCGCAGTCACTCTAGGTCTCTAACTGGAGGCTGCGGTGGCTGTGGGTGGGGTAGATTCTAACAGCTGGGGTATCTTGTTCACATAAATGAGCATAATTCTGAGCATGCAACCGTAGCGATCTCCCTAGGTGTAAGAATTGCTTTCTTTATCCAATGAAATGCCACTCTTTCTTTTCTTTTCTTTCTTTCGACATAGTCTTCTGAGTAACTCGGGCTTATGTCCAAACCATTTATTATCCTTCTGCCCCAGGCTTCTCCATGTCCGTGTGAAATGCCACCTTTTTGATGTGTCAATCAGTAGGCATGGGATTCCTTCTTTTGTCTCCTTGTGTGGGTTTCTGGGAATGTGTGCTTTGGTGTGTGACTCTCTCCTATACCTGCCTGTTTGGGAATGCACTTCAGAATATTTGTGTTTCGTTGTTCATGCCGAGTATATGCTTTGGGCATGAGTACTGTGTTCTGTGTGTGGTGGTGTGTGTTCTCTCTGTGTGTTTATAAACTGTGCTGTGTTGTATATAGTCATTGAGGTATTGATTATGTGTACTATCATGTGTATGTGCGTTGAGTGAGTGTGTTGAACTGTGTTGTGTGTTTTGACTGTGTTACATGATTGTCTATTGTACCTATTTGGGGCATGTGTTGTGTCAGGCATGTGTCTTGTTTTGTAGGTGGCTATTAATTTGTCCTATGAGTTTTAAATGTGTATTTTGTATTTGGAATGTGCATTGAAAATTTACTGTTTTATTGTGGTGGGTGTTTGTATTATACATCTATGTCATATCTGTGTTTGGGGTGAGTATTTCATTGTATTTTGTGTGTTTGTGTTATGATAGTATATATGTGTGTTCTGTGTGAGTGTGTGGTGTGTGGGTGTCTGTGTGTTTTGTGTGAGTGTGTGGTACGTGTGTGTTTTGTGTGAGTGTGTGTGTATGTGTGTGTGTGTGTGTATGTGTGTGTGTGTGTGTGTGGTATGTGTGTTGGCATCAGAGGAGAAAGGGTGGGAGAGGAGGAATGAATCTTCTTGCTAGGCTGCAGTAGGGGCATTGAGAATCTCTAAATCCCTAATCTCTTCACCCAAGATTAAGCAAATAAAATTGCTGGTCTGAAGAAGTCAGCCTCTTGATGACTCCAAAGAGATGGCGGTGAGTGAGCCAAGGAGATTAGCTTCCTATCAGCCTGGCGATAAAGGGGCCTGAGCTCTGAATGACAGTTGGAGCAATACGCTCTCATCCGATTACCAAGAGACTCATCGTCACTCTACATTAATGGCAGATTTTAAAAATGGTGCTAAAGACTTAGTGTTCATCATCTAAAGACTTCAGTTATTGCTTAAAATGCAAATAATGCTTATCCAAGACCTGAGGCTAAAAGACAGGGGATGGCACAGCCAGGGTGAGGGGCAGGAGGCTCACCTCCCATAAGAATCCCTTGTCAAAAAAAAAAAATCCCTTGTCCACCAGGGTTTCATCTGAGCTGTCAGCCCCTCCACACTCAGAAAAGAGACTGGGGAGACTGTGGGCCATGGTGCCATGTCTGAGTGAGGGGCCAAATCTAACACCCAGTAAATGATGTTTGCAGCTCTACAGGAGCTTTAAGCCCCACAGGGGGCAAGTCTCCACTGTAAAGCTCTGGGATTCAGCTTCTTTAATCTTTAACTTCCTTGGTAGGAAATGCTGGCAACATGGTGGGAAAGGCTAGAGAAGCCTGCCGCCCACAGAGACCCCAGGGCGTGGCAGGACATAAAGATGCAATTTTCAGGTAACGAACACTCTTAAGGCCTGGATTCCAACCTCCTGGCTGCTCTGTTCTCAATCCGAATGAGGTCCTGAAAGCCTGAGGTTCATTTCCCAGCAGCAAGGTCAATGATGTGTGCACCTCCTTAGTGGAAGACTTTCTCCTGGCATCTCCAGAAATGCAATGGCTTGGATTGTGCTTTATAGCTTCACCTGGAAGGTGACCGGCAAATCATGTCACTAGAAATACTCTGAACCTGGGTGTGTATTGAGTCATGCCTAGTGAATTTGGGGCAGTTTCTGGATGCAGTCTTTAGGGAAGAGGCACCCAACATTTGTGAAAGAATTGAGCTTGCCAACAAGTCTGGGCTGAGGAATCAGTTGCCTTACTGAGTGACAATAATGTACTTGTTGGTTCTGGTTAGAAATCAAGATGACAGAGTTCCATGATCTGAATTTCCTGACATGAAAATGGGAGGTGATCTTCTGTTGCAATTTCTTCTCTCATTTAGCAACTTGGAGACACTGGGAAGTCTTAGCTAAATTTGTTAACCAAGTTCTTCAGGAAAACTCGGTTGTCTTGTCCTACAGGGAATCGGTAATCTCCGAATTGAATTGGCCATCACCGTCCTTTGAGCTTATCAACTGACTATGTAGATTCCCAGCCCCACTCTAGACTCAATCAGAATCTCATAGCCATGACTCCCCACTGGAAACTGTTGATGCACCATGTGTGGGAGCCGGTGATGCACCAGGTGTGGGAGCTGGTAATCCACCAGGTGTGGGAGTCTTGTTACAGGGAATCTTGTGGAGGATGTTGACCCACAAAGTCATAACTGAAGTCTGTTGGGTTGCCTTTTATCGAAAGATCTCTTTTGGGTATATATGGAATTAGAAGTATAAAGAATACAAGTGTAGACTTGCACGAGCTAATCTTTGTTATTTATGCTTTCCAGCTGAGGAATAAAAGGCTTTGATAAAGGAAATGACTCGCCCACTCGCCCCCGTTCAGTGAGGGCCTGAACCAACTTTCAAACTCATTATCAAGTCCCAAAGCCAGTGGTCCTTTGTCTGTGTGATACTTAGAAGAAAGGATGACATATGTGGGTCCTGCATGGGTCCTGCACGGGTCCTGCATGGGTCCTGCACGGGTCCTGCATGGGTCCTGTATGTCATGGCTCATCTCTTCTGGGTGTCTTCTTGTAGCTTTTAACATGGGTATGTTCTTAGGCTGTGTCCCTATATAGAAAAGGATCAATACCTTCCACTAGGGACACACAAATTTAACTATCTGTGAACCCAAACTGGAAGTGCCAGCCTTGGAGTTAGCTTATTACCCAGCTGCTCATCACACTCAACGTGGCTGAAGGAAGTTAGTCTGTCTGAGTCAGAAAGAAAACCTGCACGACTGTAGGTATATATGCATCCTCTAGGCAGAGTTAAAAACTGATGGTGACAGCAGGAGTTGGGGCAGAGCTGGAGACATAGCTCCATGCTAATGCTTGCAGCAGCCTGAGAGGAACCCCTTTTTAGAGACACCGATGCCCCCCCTCCCTGCTCTCCACACCCACTCAGGTGGAACTTGGGTTCTCGCCTTCCTGTGGAAAAGAATTTCAGGACCAGCCAGTATGAGACAGAGATGGAATTTGCTAAGAGAAGGTTTGGACACTGATGTAAGCGAAAGCATCAAAAGGAAGAGAGATATTCAGAAAAACGCAGTGTGCCCACCTGCATGGGTGTGGGATTTGTGAGGGAGTCTTGCTCAAGGGGAATCATATCATCACCTCAAAAATTAAAAAATAAAAGAATTTTAGCAGCGATGATTGTGGTGGCTTCTAAAGGAGTTTCCCCCGTCTCTCTTTCCCCTCTAGTTTTGGTAAATGAGGTCTTAGGGTAGTTGCTGAGGTATGAGGCATGTGATTACAGCTGATAGTGTAAAACCATAGATCCTGGGCTTTGGGTAGAGAGACTAAAGCAAGGTTTTAGTGCAAAGACAGCTTCTAGTCTTGTTGGTGAGATTCCCATAAAGGCTCAGGTTTTAAGCTAGGGAAAGTCTAAGAGATAGATACAAGTTGTAGAGATATCCCTTATAGAAATATGTGCTTAGGCTCCAAAAATGACTTCTTTAACATTATTTGAAACACCCATATAAAAAGACTATTTTTTCTATATGGGCAATCTCACAGGTGGTAAGAAATGCCGACCAAGTTCTGGAGTGAGAGACTCTTTCCTATCTGATGTCCTCTTAGTTTTTCCTGGCTTCTTGTTCTGCCTCAGTGGATTCTAAAGGCGGTGGTAGAAATGGACATTGGGACAGAGAATGACTGTGTGGACTGAGCAGGGTGTGGGTGGGTGGTGTGGGGTGTGTGTGAGGCTGGGGGACAGTAGTGGAATCAATGAGCAATCTTCTCACATGTCTATCAGAGGAGGGAGGAGAGATGGTCAAATTATTTGGGGGAGTTTGTTTATGAAGAAAGCCAAAATGGAGAAGTGGACAGAGAGGTAGAAAAAGGAGTGTTTCAAAATGGAAAATCCAGGAGAATGATCTCTTTGACATTTGAAGGGTTCTTTAAGTCACGAGCTGTGGCAGTTGATGGGGGGGGGGGGGACTCTTGTCACTAGTGTCCAGTTATGTTGCAGATACACCAAGCATCAGTAAACCCTAGACAGTAGTAGATGAAATGTCCTATGCTGGTGGTTTAAACTGTGGTTTAATCATACAAACCTACTCTGGTTGTATCGGAAGCAAAAAAAGGGAGGTGCTGTGAAAGAGGAGTCAATTCCTTCTCCTCCGATGCTGGCAATCCTCAGAGCCCCATGCTAGAGAGGAGGCTTATATCGTTGTCTTTTATACAACTTATACAACTATGAAAGTCTCTTTTAAAAAGCGAGAATTGGGACGATGATGGCTGGGTAAAGAAAAGCGAAGAGTGTAGTTGAGTGCCAGCCCATAGATGTCAGCAGAATCCAAAGGATGTGGCTTATAGAAGGTGGATTCCATGCTGCCAGGGCATCTGCTTCTGCTCTTTGTCAGCAGAGGCTGTGGAAACCTTTCAACAGGCTCCCGCCCTTTGGATTTTCATGTCAAAGGCCAGCCGCAGTTCTCTGCATGCACGGTGGCAGGTTGACAGCCAATATCTCACCTCAAATCAAGACCCTCTGCCAGTCATGGCCACGCGGTGTTGACCTCCTAACGTCTCTGTTCTGAAATATATTCTTTTCAAATTATTTAGTCGGCTGGTGGAGGGAATTGCAGGAAAAGGGAAATCCAACCTAGTTCACTGGTTGTTGTCACAGTGTGAGGTGAGACTAAGCTCAGCTCCTTCTCCAGTCTCCTGGCATCTGCCTTGGGTGGGGCTTAGAATGAGAACCCGGGAAAACAGAATATGCAGATTTTTCAGTTGGGCAATTGTTTCTAGCTCTTCTGCTAATTATCTGAGACCCACTAAGACTCAATTAGAAACTATTTTTGAAGTAGCTTTCCTTCTGCCTTTCTCTCTTCCATCCACATCTCTTCTCTCCCCCCTTTCTGTCTCCTCCCTCCTCTTCTCCCCCTCCTCTCTCTCCAAGCATGAGAAAAGAACTTGGGGCAATAATACATCATAGTAATGTCTTTAGAATATTCCAGTACAGAAGATTCTCTTAGTCGCTGTGTTAGTTGCTTCCTTCATTACTATGACCTGATGCCTGACTGTAGGCTCAATTTTCTTAACCAATATATTTTATTATGAACTTATTAACTGAACGAACATCCCTTATAACCCGACTAACTGAAACAATAGGAAAAAAGGATTAGAGAATAACAAAACAGTAAGGATATCAATTCCAAGGAATGATTCTCCTGGTGCAGGATTTCTTCTGCTGGAACCTGGAGTAACCAGAACCCGGAACCTCAGCAGGAGCTGGAGCCCCTAAGCCTTCCCTCAAGTGGTTCTCTCTAGGAGTGTCTCGAAGTGGAGCAATGAACAGCCAAAACGATCCCAAATCTCCAAAGGCCCCGCCTCCAGTTTGGGACTCATTTATATATCTCCTCCCAGAGTGTGTTCACAGATCTTTTCAGCTGGCAACAATCAAGCTCCTGCACAAGGTGGTTTGTCTTCTAGTGGATTAACATCACCTGTTCTCTCACAAGACTGTTCCCCATCCCACACTTGGGATCATAACAAAAACAGGCTTATCTCTCCTTCATCTGACCTTAAGGGATGTAAGGGAGGGGGGACCTACCTGGACCCACAGTTTGAGGGGATCCAGGTTCCTGCTGGCCAGGATGGAATGGTCACGTGACTGGGATACTAGGAGCTTCTCATGTCTGGGAGGACTACAGAGCAGAGCCTGGATAGGAAATGGGATGGAGTATAAAACTTTGGTCTTCCCCAGCTCAGCTCCACCTCCTGAAAGAGCCATACTCTCCCTCAAACTGTGCCACCAGATGGGAGGGGCCAAGTGCTCAAACACAGAAGCCTGCAGGGACCAACCAGGGAGCAAAGTGGATAGATGCACATACAACGAAAGGTCCTAAAAAACATCCTCAGATAGTATTTTGAGGCTCAAATTCTCAACATGGACATAATTTTTAAGCATTAGGTTGTGAGAATTGTGCAATCTTTCAAATCTTTACTCAGAAGGATAACTTGCATCCAAGGCAAATGAAGGAAGTCTTCAGTATTTAGAAGTTTTGGTTGGCCCAATCCTTCAAGTCCCTGAAGTAGGATTCAGAGCTGCATTCATTTTCTCAGGTGTTTTGGTTTGGATCTGTGCCTGACTAAGTCTGTGGATACAGACTGCTTAGGGAGGGCCAACTGCATTTGCATAGTCATTACCTGGTGGTTCAGAGGCTCTGTCTTCCTTTCTTTTTGGTGATAACTCCTCTTGCCTCTGAATATCGATTCTCAGTTTGTTATCCTAATACTGACTTCCCTTCAGGCTTAAGTTGAGTTTTGTGGTCTGTCCTGTACCAGATGCTGAGCCTTTCGTGTCCTGTTGTGGGTTCACATAGAAAGTTAACTCACAGAGGTTCTTGGTCTTTGTCCTGTGTGACTACCTTACCTCCCACTTGGATGTCTTCCCACTCCCCACGCTTCATCCAACATGACTGCATCCTGCATCTTTTATGACTTTCTTTCCAGGTTAACGGCTCCAAGGCTTTACCTGCAGCAGGGGTGCGGGGACATCTTTGGGACTCATTGACATTTTTCTTATTCAAAAATTTGAAAAATAACTACAGATAGCTACATAATTATTTCATGGACCCTATTGTTTCTAAGAAGAAATAACTAATATCAGAAAAAAAAAAGGACAGGAAAAAAAAAAAGAAAAAAGAAAATGAATAAGAGGGTGAAATTATAAGCAAAAATAAGGCATTCTAAGTAGAGGAAGATGAAAGGTTGGTGAGAGGCGCCTGCTGAGTGACTTGGGGCATGTGGAAAGGAGTCATCCACAGTCAGGAAGACATTCCCTGGCGCACACACTGCAGCAGAGTCCCGAGGGCTGAAGCTGTGTGTGCCATCAGACCATTTGCACTTACTAATTTGGGTCTCATAGCGTTTGAACTCTGTGTTGTTGTGCATGTGGGGCCCACCATTCCTTCTAGCTTTTTAAAAAACATATACATTTAAAACAGTTAAGTGCCACATAGAAAGTGATTCTTTGGGTTCTGTTTCTCAGCCGTTGATTGAACAGTTTCGTTTTTAGAGACAGGACTTCGATCTATAGTCTAGGCTGTCCTTGAACTCACTATGGAGACTGAGCTGGCCTTGGACTTATGGCAATTCTCCCACCTCTGCCTGGTGGTATATGTGTGTACCACAAAGCCTTGTTACTTACTTACTTACTTATTTGCATATTTATCAAGCAAAAACCACAAACTGGCCAATGAATAAACAAATAATCTAATTCCGTGCAAACATTCCTCCGTCACTCACATTTCTTCTGCAATGTGTATGTGTATCGGTGTTTGTGTATATGTATATGTGTGTATGTGTGCATACATTTGTGTACATGTGTGAATGCATATATATGCATATGTTTGTGTATATATATACATATATATGGATTTTTAAGATTATTGCCACATCATTAATATTAAGCAGTATTGGTATGTTTGGCCTTAATATTTTTTTGTGATGGCCTCATTAGATTATTGCTATAGGAGGTGTTTTCCTTCTGCACCCATAAGATCCTGGAATAACAACACGTGAGACTTATTAAAATATTATACAAATACATAGGTCATATATCTAGACTTTTCTCTAACTAGCTCATAATTTAATAAGCCATGTACTAATCTATGTTTTGTCACATGGCTGGTTACCTGGGGTCAGGTACAATGTGTTCATCTTCCTCATATCTCGCCTACTTAATCTCCCACCTGTGTTTATCCCAGAATCCTTCCTGCCGAATGTGTTGCTTTCTAAATTGTAGAAAGTTACAATGATTTGGAGTTGAGGTGAAATATCTGAGCCGGTTTGTGGTTATAATCGACAGTCTAAAATACAAAATGACACATTTTTTCCTAAAGTTACTATGTAGGTTTTTGCTTAGTAATAAATAATAATGTCCTTATTGATCCAAAAGATAAATACACGTCAATCTTAAATTCATATAAAGAGAAAGAGGTGGCATGCTTGGCTGGTGCCAAAAGGCATTTTGCTCTGGCAAAGGTATATTCTGTTAATCAATGTTAGATAGCCCAGGCTCTTTTCAAATTCTCAGTGGCCTTTTAATTGCAGGCTTGCACCACCATCCATCTCTCTCAGGATATTTGACTTTACCACCTCTCCCTGCTAGATAGAACTTCTGTTGCAAAAAACGTAGACCCCCATTCTACGTTTTGACACATGTTTGTTTGTTTGTTTTGATTGTTTGTTTGTTTGTTTGTTTGTTTTTTGCGTTGGCTTCTACTCCCACCTACACGGTTGGGACACAACTACTCTCTTCCATACTTTGTTACACATGACAAACTCTTGCTCTCTAGCCCAGACTGCCCTCAGACTGGCTGACCTCCTGCCTCAGCATCTCACCTGCTGGTGTTGCAGGTGCATAGCAACACGTTTGCTCTTTTATTATTATTATTTTTTTTAGTGGAGAAATGAAAGTTTACGTGGAAATATAGCTTATTGATTTAGGGACTAAGTTTGTACAAGGCAATATGCCTCTGAAGTCCTTGGTGTCCAGCCTTAATGCGGGGTCCATGCTAATTATTCCTCACTCAGAACACGGAAATCTGAACTACTTTACTGTTCACACCGCAGAGCTGTGTCCATGCACAGAATTGTCAAAATAGCACACAAGCCACTATCAGATTATGCTGACGCATTATCTAGGAGGCGTAAATGAGTTTTATGCTCAGCATGGGTCTCATCCCTGAGATGATCCATTGTATGTATACAAAAAGAAAAGAACCCCAAATTTAACACTTCTGGTCACAAGTAATTCTGATAAGAGAAGCCCAACCTGAATGGATACTCAGTACAGAAACCATTTAGGTATATTTTGAATAACCTTTTGAAAAATTTGCCCCATGCAATATTTTTATTTTGTGTAGATGAATCTATTGATGTTGTCTAGTTTGGGTATCACTGTTTTCACTAACATCTATTTAGTTGTTTCCAAATCAGTGTGGGGTCTGATTATCCATGCCAAGGTTCCCCTGTGTAAAAATTTAGGGGCATTTTTTTTTTTTTTTTGCCGTATTTGGACTGCCTGTACGGTTCTATTCATTGTTCTACATAGATTTTAATAGTTCTCCACAAACTTATAATAGTTTAAGGTACATTTAATTTAATAGAGGGATCTTCTGAAGCAGACTTTTAAAGAAAATTCCTTGTCTAGTCCTATTTTCCTCAGTAAAGTGTGTCCAGTTTCTCCAGACATTACTCAGCATTTCTTGCATCTGTTTAAAATGCTTAAACCATGTTCCGTTGTATTTTCTTGTTGCCTCCTCTACTAGTTTACTCTATTTGTGAATAAGTAACTGGGAGAAGCACCTTAAGGAATGGGGGCTAATTTCTGCTTGGGGTTCTTCTGCGGGGGTCTGTCACGGCAGGGCAAACATAGTATGTAGGCAACTCCATCTAGACAGCAGGACTGCCAACTCTTCATAGAGCAGGAAATGAAGGTTAGATGGGACCTGGGGATGAGCCATGACTCTCCAAGGCTCACGCCTAGTGCCCTATTCCTGTCAGCTAGGCCTCATATGTTAGAGATGCCACACTCTCCCAGAATATCCCTGCCAACTGAAGACCAATAGTGGCCAAAGTGTGAGGATGTAGGGGCCATTCCGGGTTCAAACCATTACAGTTCCCACTCCCACCTCCTCGTCCTCCTGATTACTTCCTGTCCTTGTTTCTGAGTTTTTCATTTGTTTGTTTTGTATTTTTTTCTAGACAAGCTTTCTCTGTGTAACCTTCGCTGTCCTGGAACTTGCTCTCTGTAGACCAGGCTGGCCTCAAACCCACTCCACCTCTTAGCGAAGTGCTCTTCTGGTTCCAGCTATGTGATTGATGGGAGTTGTCCTGTTCTGCTAGACCCAACGCTGCAGAACACTGGTCAAAGGTTGGCCTCCCAGCAGGTAAGGAGAACCAGTGGCTTCAAACTCAGGGCATAGAGCCTTTATTGGTTAAAGAAGGGAGGCACAGGAGCTGAAAAATGTCCTATTTCAAACGAGGTGCAGAGAATTGAGTTGTAGTGACAGATGCTGAAGTTAATGTGCAGAGAAAAGGAAGTAAAAGGTGCAGGGAGCCTCTGTGCTCACCACCCAGGAAACTGCAGGCCCAAAGACCGGCTGACAACTCATGACAGCAGAGGACCAAAGTATGCACAGGCGTCGTAGTTACCTTTAGGTGTCAACTTGGCACACTTGGGAAGAAGGAATCACCACTGAGGAATTGACTACATACCTGTAGGAATAATCTGTATGGCGTTTTCTTGATTTCTAATTGATGTAGGAGGGCCCGGTCCACTGTGGGCAGAACTCTCCTTAGGCAGGTAGACCTAGAGTTATAAGAAAGGTAACTGAACAAGCCAGGAGAAGGAACCCAGCAAGCTGCAGTTCTCCATTGGTTTCTACTTCAAGCTCCTTACAATGAGTTCCTGCCTTGTTTTCTCTTGATGACAGGCTGTAATTAAAATAAACCTTTTCCTCCCCAGGATGCCTTTGGTTGGTGTTTTATCACTGCAACAGAGTAGTAAGCTGATATAGTGGGCTACCATGCATCCCGTCAATAGTTTCTATTTTGCCTAATTTAGATCAAAATGACTTGAGACCATTTGTAGTTGAAGGAATCCTGGTGGTTATTGACATGTAAAACGACTATTGCCTTTTTACATATTCTGTTACCAGTGACCACACCAAAATAATTCATTATCTTAGTTTACTTGTGAGTGTATCAGATTTTCAAAAAGTAATTTATATGATTAATGATAATAGCGTCCCATAATTGTAATATCATCACACATGCATATATATTTATATTGTGTATAGAGAAATATATTCCCACACATATTCCATCTTGATCATGTTTACAAGATCCTTCCAAATCTACATACAGTAGCAACAGTTAGGCCTCTGGGCTCCCAGGTTATACACAACCTTTATCTTATGGAGTTGACTTTGCCAATGGTCTGTCCATTCTATGGTCAGCAAACCGGCCCTTGAATTCATTATTCAGCTTAGCCTTTGTTTTGAATTCATAAATTTTTCACTTTGTGGAGAAATGCATTAGTACTTTCCTTGAAGTTACATCTATTTTATTTTCCTTTTGTTAATAATGTATATTGTGTGCTCACTTGTTTTCATTCTTTCTAGTTCATATTGATACAACTGAAAGATGTGAATTTCCCTAGAGTTCAGTGTTGATGCTTAAACAGTACACAGTTACTTTCTAACTGTGACTTGAGTTTTCATTTCCCATATAAACCAACAGTTAAAATGGCAGCAGGTTGTAAGTATAACTTGGTTGAATTTTCATTTAAGTTTTGTTTCTTTAAAAAAATATTATTATTTATCCACTTTACATACAAACATAGCCCTGTCTCTCCTCTTCTCCCGGTCCCACCCTCCCTCCCTCTTCCCCCATCCCCTGTCCCCTGTCTCCAACTCCTCAGATAAGGGAAGCTGCTCCCCCCACTCTACCACCAACCCACCCCAGGACATCAAGTCGCATCAAGATTAAGCTCATCCTCTTCCATGGTGGCTTGGCAAGGCAGCCCTGCCAGGGGAAAGTGATGGAAAAGCAGGCAACAGAGTCCATTTCAGAGACTTACTAGGGGACCCACATGAAGACCAAGCTGCCCATCAGCTACATATGTGTAGAGGGCCTAGGTCCAGTCCATGCATGGTGCTTGGTTGGTGGTTCAGTATCCACAACACTCCCACATCCTGCCCCTGGGCCCAGGTTAGTTGAGCTGTTGGTCTTCTTGTGGAGCTTCTGTCCCCCACGGATCTTTCTCTCCTTCTGCCCACTCTTCCAAATGGCTCCCTGTACTCTGCCCAGTCTTTGGCTGTGGGTCTCCACATCCCTTTCCATCCACTACTGGGTGGAGCTTCTCAGAGGAAAGGTCTGACAGGCTCCAGTCTGCAAGCATAGCAGAATATCATTAATAGTGTCAGGGGTTGGCACTCTCCCATGGGGTGCGTCTCAGGTTGGGCCAGGCATTGGTTGAACAATCCCTCAATCTCTGCTCCAGCTTTATTCCTGTGCATCTTGTAGGCAGGGTAAATTTTGGGTTGAAGTTTTTGCGGGTGCGTTGGTGAAATGCTCATCATCATTAGCCATCAGGAAAACGCAGATCAAAAGGACTCTGAGATTCCATCTGACACCATAAGAATGGCTAAAATAAAAAACTCAAGTAACAGCACATGCTGGGCAAGGATGTGGAGGAAGTGGAACATTCCTTCATTGATGGTGGGAGTCCAAACTTGTACAACCACTTTGGAAATCAATCTGTTACTTTCTTAGAAAATTGGGAATAGCTCTTCCTCAAGACTCAGCTATACTACACCCACGGGCATATACCCAAAAGATGTTCCACCATACAACAAGGACATTTGTTCTATGTTCATAGCAGATTTATTCATAATAGCCAGAAACTGGAAACAACCCAGATTCCCCTCAATCAAAAAATGGATACATTTTCTTAATACATATTTCCCCCCCTCTGTGGCCAAAGACTATAGTATGTGTCCTTTGTTTTTACTGGAGATTTGAGTTTACCTTCTTTTCATTCTTTTCTCTTCCTTTATTTTAATAGTGCTTGGGATAATCTATTTTTAAATGTTTCATGTGTATGTCTATGAGTATTTGGCCTGCATGTATGTACGTGCATCCCATGTGTTCAGTGCCCATGGAGGCCAGAAGAAGGTATTGGGTCACTTGGTACTTGACTTACATACAGATGGCTGTGAACTGCCATGTGGGTGCAGGGAATGGAACTCTGGTCCTCTGGTCCTCTGGAAGAGGAGCTAGTGCCCTTAACTTCTGAGCCCTCTCTCCTTCTATGACAATCTGATTTTTAATAGTAGTTTTCCTACTCTTAGCATTCCTTAGTTGCCTATAGATCTTTGTCTAGTGTAAAAGGCTCATGAGATTTTCCCCTTCCAAGTTATCAAGTCTATTGGTGTCATCCTTGTTTGGATTATGTTTAGGCAGCAATGTTGATGAGACTTCATGTGTGTAGCTTCTACTAAGTGATCAACCCTGACATTGTATACATACAAGTAGAATTTGTGGACTGAGAGGGTTGTTTATATACTTAGGTGTATTTATATATGTTATATATTTTATATTTATATATATATATATATATATATATATATATATATATATATATATATATTTCACACACACACACACACACACACACACACACACACACACACACACACACACACACACACACTAGAAATAGAGGCCATGAATCTGGGCAAGAGAAATAGTGAGGTGGTGTACCGGAAAGGTTAGAGGAGGAAAAGTTGGAGGAGGAAAGGGAAGAAAGAATGATGTAATTATATTTTAATCAAAAAAACCAAAACTAAAGTATAGTTTAAAAGTAAAAGCATTTATTTCTTGAGAGCTTTATCTATGTGTGTTTTGATTGTACTATCTCCCATGCTCCTCATGTTCTCCCTTAACTTCCCTCAACACAGCCCCCTCATGACTTAGCATCCTTTTCTTTTTGTTATAATCTACTGAGTCCATTGGTGCCCATATGCAAGTGAATATAGGGCCTTCTACTGGAGCTTAGACAACCAGCAGCCATAACCTGAACAGCAACAAAAAAAGTAACTCCTTAACCCTGCAGCCATGAACTTCCAATAGCTCCTTAGTAAAGGAGTGACTCTGTAAACCCCTGTCCGTGCTTGATTATTGGCTGGATTTATCTTGTATAAGTCTCATAGAGGTAACAAAGGCAGCTATGAATTTATGAGTACAATGGCCATATTCACGCCGAGAAAAACCACACTTCACAGCATTATCTGAACCCTCTGCCTCTTATGTTCTTTTTGTCCCTTATTCCACAATGTTCCCTGAGCCCTGGGAGCAGGGTAATCACATATGTGGCATTTAGGTGTGAGCACTCAACAGTCATTGACTTTTAGCATCATGAGTTTCTTTATTAACTATAAGCCACTGCAACGAAGTACCTGGGCCTCAAATCTAGTCTTAGAACAGTTGGTTACCCCATAGCAACCATGCCACTATTGCATCAGTGGGCACACCTTACCTAGCAGGTTGGCGTCATAGTCCATGGAGTTCATAGCTAGGTAAGGCTGCTGCTTCCTCTCCCTGCCCACCCCCACACTACCAGCATCTTACATAGCACTTTCCAGCACAATGAAAGTTAGTCATCATGGAGGAAATTTCCTAGTTAGTTTCAGATTAACTCCTTCCTGTCTGCAACCAAGGAGTGCAGTATCTTCAACAATAGGCTCTTACCATCTGCTTAGCCAAGATAAATAGCAGTAGTACTGCTTGGGGGCCTCTCATGTCTCCCTGGATAAACATTTTTGCAGACATATATTTTGCCTGCCACTGGGATTTCCCAATTAATAAGCCTTGTTTTCTGGGAGCAGCATTGTCTACCCAGTCACTCAAACTTACTCTGTTTCTTAAAGTATGTTTTTGAATTACCTTTAAAATGTGGTGGGTTTCCATAAGGCATATATATAATA
Organism: Acomys russatus; assembly: GCF_903995435.1. NCBI lineage: Eukaryota > Metazoa > Chordata > Mammalia > Rodentia > Muridae > Acomys > Acomys russatus. The sequence goes on along the minus strand of NC_067161.1, from coordinate 45,518,042 downwards.
TATATTATTTATATAAATACATAAATTTAAAGGCATATATATTATATTTAAATATATAAATATAAAAGCATATATAAATATAATGTCATATATATATACATATATATATATAATGTTGGTTAACTTACCTGGCATCTTCCTTTCTGCTATGTCTAACACCATTGCCCATTTAAACCTTTAGCCCCAGATAACTGTCTTTTTCGTTAAAAAAAAATATCGAAAACATGGTTAATAGTGTTAATTAAAGTAGAAGGAAGAACACCCACAAATCCTCCTAAATCAATCCACCTTTTAATTTAGATTTACATAATCTTTACATATATATTTTTTGAGACAGGGTCTCATTATGTTACCCTTGATATGTAGACCAACCTGGCTTCAGGCTCACAGAGACGTGCCCTGCCTCTTCCTCCCACAACTACCATGCCTGACTCATCTGCATACTATTACAAGGGACTACTTAGGTTTTTTTGGTTTTTTGTTTTGTTTTTTTACAAAACTTAGACATTTCCATCATAGTTCCTCGATTTAACTGGGAGGCATGGGGGGGCGGTTGACTCCCTCTACAATATCACAAATGATTTTCCTTTATAGCCATACATACAATTCCATACAATAAGAGTAAATCATCTATAAGTTGCTTGTTAACTTAAAGTATGTGAATTGTAAAAAAGTTCCCCTTACGCAATCCATATTTTCTCCTCCCAATTGCACCTACTCTGCTTGAGGTAAGCTCTGGGATTCTCACTGCGCGTCCTTTTGAAGCTCGACTTTCATCGGTTTCCCTTTTGAGGCTTTCTGTCATATGTGATACAAAAGTCCACACTGGATTCAGCCGAGAGTAGTCATTGGCAGTTGTGCATAAAGGGACTAGGGTGGAAATGGTGAAGTGCTGGCCAGACTCCAAGACCTAAGGAGCTGTGTGGACAGTCACTGCAGGCAAGTCTCCACAAGGACAACTGTTCAGAGAACATGAAGCCAGACCAAGATACCAGAAGACAGACGTTTGTGGAAGTTTTACAAGTTAATAAAAGAAGAAGAAGAAGAAGAAGAAGAAGAAGAAGAAGAAGAAGAAGAAGAAGAAGAAGAAGAAGAAGAAGAAGAAAGAAAGAAAGAAAGAAAGAAAGAAAGAAATTGGGAGTAGGGGAACCAGAGAGAATGAAGCAGATTCAAACGGAGATGGAAAAACGCCAATGACATCATCAACAGAAAAGGTGATAATTGATGGGATCAAATCTCTGCAGAGTTTTGGACTAAGATGGAGGTTTTAAGAGGGAGTTAGATTTACACGGCAGAGATCAGTCTCCCACGGTTCCATTAGGAAGCTGAATGTGACCTCTGGGAACACTGATAAGTTTGCAGGTGGAGTGGCAGGAAAGGGGTTTTCAACTCCTCACTTCTATTTTATTGTGAAGCAGGCCAGCACTCCGCTGATAAGGAGAAGGAATGCACCAAGGCGGAGATTTCCAATGGGGTGTGCTCAAGATACCCGCAATGAAAAACAGAAGGGAAATCTGATGAGAGAAACACAAACGTTGTCCCAGGGTGCCCAAACTCAGGACACGGAAGGCACCGCAGACAGGAGGCTGGACTTTCTTTCGGGCTCGTGCAATGTCCTCCTTTCTTACTTAGCAGCCTGGAAGTACAAGTAGGGGAAGTGGAAAACTTGAGCTGAGCGTGCTGTGGGTTTGTGCAGGGCTGACACAAGGGAGAAGTGACGGTGACACGGAGGGTGGCTGGGAGGCAGAGTGCTGAAGGAGGAGCCACCTAGAATGGGAACACAGTATTAACTGAGCTGGTGAAGCTGGTTTATATTATGTTATTTTTGTTTTGGTGCCGGGGGATGGAAACCGGGGCTTTGCACATGATGCTCAGCAGATCCTGCCTCTTCCTCAGCAATCAGAATTTCTATATATCTTTTTTTTTTTCCTTTGAGACACTGTCTCTATATAATATGGATTCGCTTTGAAATCCTGATCATCTTGCTTGAGCTGTGGCTGAAAGTTCTACAGGGCGGCGTTAGCTCCCTTTCCTGATCCATGACTGACTGTTGGCATGTCCAACCTTGCGTGGGCCCCATGCAGGAAGTCACAGCTTCTGTGGAATCATTTCTGCAAAGGTCAAGTTATACCCCAAAGGTGGGGTATAAAGCCCTTCTCCCATCTTCCAGCACTTACTTTCTCGTCACTCTCTCCTCTGCTGTTTCCTGAGCCATAGAGTGGTGTGTTAAAGCCACACTCAAGAATGTGGCTTCAGTTTGCCTGTGTCTTAAGGACCTGAGTGAAGTTGATTGAAAGATGGTGGGTTGGTTGGTTTGGCAGAGAACATTCTAGAAAGGCAAAGCAGGCTGCTTCATGCCTTGTAGGCAGCTGGACAGGTTGGAGAGATCTCTTAGCAGCTGGGTCAGTCAGAGTCTCCTTCTCCAGGAATTGTTTTGTTCTTTTATATCCCCGGGGAGGGATCCTCACAGATCTTTCACATTTTCGCTTTCTGAAACGTATGAAGTGTGAAGTTTATTTCCCGACTCTCTTGAGCGCCTTGTCTTGGAAACTTGTTTCATTTCAGAGGAAACTGCTACACATCGTCTACCAGAGACATTTTCATTTGCTTTAATTTAAATAATCTTTTCCTATAATTTTAGCCTAGAAATAGCATAAGCAGAGGATAACTAATGATGACCATGTCAGTGTAAGTTCTAACAGCCGTCAGCTCTCCTTGGTTTTAGGAAAACGTGACTTATGAATGTTTATTTAAAATGTTGTTCTCTGTGTTTATACACATGCACACAAACTATCCATATAAATATTTTAGTGACACATTTGAGAGTGAACCATGAGAATACCAGGAGCTTTGAAGTAAAGTGGACCATACCAGTGAGAGAGGCAATGTTTGCCATAGTGATACACATGATTCCAGCTCACATAGAATCTTCAACACCAAGTTACATTTCTGGTAAGCAGGCTCCTCTTGAGCGCTTTCTGATGTACTCCATCCTTAATATGGTAATCAACTCGGTAAATGCCCATGGCTCCAGAGCCCTAGGATCAATGCCCCATTCTTGGGATTACTGCAATCAGAGAAACTGGGCTCCATTCACTGTTTGAGTTTGGGGGATTCAGAAACATTTATGATATAAATATCATTCATTGCAGAGACATGAAGGCTCTCTAGGACACAGAAATGATAGTGACCAAATAAAAGCATTATTTGAATAGGAAAAGCCCCTTGTTAGTCACATAGGCGTACTGCACACCACACAAAGCCCAGCAACCGTATATCCAGCACATAGGCCCATGGCCATTCAATGATGCGTTCAAGTCATCCAGAGTCCACATGCTAAAGGATTTCCAGATGTCCTCAAAGGCAGGCCTCTGTTCTGTAATCTGGGTCTCATCACCATGTGGTGCTGATTTGGTTCCCCGGATGGAACAAGGCAGGATGAAGCCTAGCTCCAAAGAGTTGGAAAATTGTTCAAGGCATCATCATTCATCAGGCTGAAGTCCCTATGGCAAGCAGTCCCTGGTTTCAGTGGGGTAGGAGACGCGCAGGCACACTCTAATGACATTGTTAATGAGCAACAAAACCCATTACTTCAATGTCCTGAGATAACCCCAGGTACTTTGGAATCTTAGCAAAACTCTCACCTCATAGCCAGAATCTTGGAACTAAATTGATGCCCTTAGCAGCAGGCCAGTGATCAGAACTACCAGACTTCATTCAGGGTCTTATTTCATTACTAAAAGTATTTACTTTGCTTGTGTTGATAGCCAATGGCTGCTGCCCTCTGCAACCTCAGTGACACCCAAAGAATCAGAGTTGGAATAAAATGGAAGTACTGAGGAGAATATCTACTTAAGTGCTGTTTTCTGAATACAACAAGAGACGCAAGAAGACAAAGGACCCACTTTTGCTTATAGCTAGAGTTAATGCCTATGGATTGCTGGCACAGTTTTTAATATACCCAGACATAGCTTCTCTTGGAAGCCAAGCAGGACCACTGCTGGGACCCAGGGTGATTCTGGGCTGCAGGAGTGCTGTGTGGGACGTGAGCACTGGGAGCAAACAAGAGCCACCTTGTAGTCCATTTGGGCCGCTCCAACAGAAAACCACAGGATGGCTGCACATAGAGAACTGAAATTAATTTCTCAGTTTGGAGATGGGCAGTTCACCAATCAAGACTGGAAGTCAGGCGAGCATCTCCTCCCTGAAGCCTTACCCTGCCAAGGACAGGGAATGTCTTCTGAAGGCCACCAGAAAGGCCTTGATTGCAATAATTGGAGGGGCCCTCCTCATCTAATGACCTCTTGGTGCCATCTTGCTGGCAACGGTTGAATTGTGGAGGAAGGATATTTCAGTCGCAGCATGCTGTAGCCAGAATCGTGTTTGCCCTGCTAGCTTCTCTGTTACAGCTCTTGTTTTTGACTGTTTCCTAGGGAGGAGAAGAGAGAACAGCGTTTACAAGAGTATGAAAGACAATACACACAGGAGTTAGATGTTTAAAGGGATAAAAGGCTGAATAGAGAGACGACTTTCTCAGATTCCTTTTTTTTTTTTTTTTTTTTTCCAGAATTGAGCCTGTTTGGAATTAACCTGTGACATATGCTAAGATGTGAAACATATCACACCTCATCTGCATAAACATAGAGATAGATGTGCAGAAACAAACTGGTACCTTGGCATCAGGAAGTTGAGACACTTTGGCAAGAATGAGCATGCCCTATGAATTAACTTCGAACCTCTGTTTCCCTAGTTCCCCGCCATCAAATCATGAGGTCCCTTAATGTTTTGACTTACTGACTGCCTCGAGCCACTGACTCCTACAGCCTTATTTCTGTAGTCCTAGCAAACTTAATGTCCTCCACCTGCGGCTCTTCTCCCTCAAAAGCCACTAGTGACATCTGGTTGCTTGCTCAATAATAACCAAACAACTGTTGCATGCCATTCAAAGCCTAGAGTGTGCGCGCGTGCGACACACACACACACACACACACACACACACACACACACACACACACACACACGTATGTAGGTTTTAATTAGCCCACCAGCTCTGATGGATTTTGTCCTCTCTGCCTGGAGCGTTTGTGTTGACAAGAGAGCTAAAGCTACATCTGAATCCAATGAACAGGATTGCTGTGATTGATTGGAGATGCCTGCCATGACTTCGGTATCGAGGGTGAATGCCTAAAGGCCACATAGTTTCCCTGCCTGCCTGACATGATCCAGTGTAATTGATCATTGCATCCTGATGTCTCATTATATTATCCCAGATTTTTACTGCAGTAAAACAAATTACCTTATGTTCAAGTCTTGTTGGAGATTAAAAAAAAAAAAAAAAAAAGAAAGTACACGGGTGTCTTTCTTTTTCATTAGTTTGGGAGGTGGCTGAGACTGGCCCATCTGTAATTAAAATGTGTGTATAGACCTTCTTTTATCCTCTCCGTGGCCTCTCAGCTGATGTCTTTGCTGAACTTCTGGTCTAGCTGAACATCCTTTTGCTGCATATTAAGGCTGTCAGTTTCTTTCCCCTGACTTAGAAGATCCCCCTCCTGTAGCCGCCAGAAGCCAACATTATCTCTGTCAACCCTTCAAAGGCAGCCTACCACTAAGGTCAACTTTAACCGTAAGTTCCGCAAGGTGAAGGTCCGTGTCTTCTTCAGCTCTGAATCCCACATGGGGCGTCACCGCTGCACCGCAATCTAGGTGCTGGCAGACAGGAAGCCGGCGATAGTCAGGGGAACCAGCCCATGCCCTCTCGATGCTGTCCTCCAGGCAAGGAAACAAGAAAGAACTAACCAAAGGCTTCCAGCTCATGAGGGTGGGAGAAGGCGGGGTCTGGGCTGCCACCGTGAGGACCGTGGGACATAAGCAGAGGTAAGTAAGTAGCTGCAGAGGACTGGGAGGTACCCTGGAAGTGCAGCATAGAATTCCGGCGGGGAGGGGAGAGCTCCACATTGGGAAGGATTTGATTCCAGCCATAATGATAAAGCAGCTTTGAAGTGGATAAGGGTATTTTATGTGCGATGGTGATCTTTACTTTAAAGCAGCAACCCAGAGAACCTTGAGGTGGGGGGATGAGGGGTCGAGGGTGGGGGAATAGGAGGTTGGGGGAGAAGAAAACAGATCAAGCCCTGGGAAGGAACTAGTCATCATCAGAGAGCTATTGCATGCCAGTCATCATATCTGGCTCCTGTCGTGAGCTACCTATCCTACTTAACCCTACTTAACCCTGCCAAGCGGACACCATTAACTTTGTTTTACAGGGTTACAAGAATAAAAGAATTTCCCTAAATTTGCATGAGTCGTAGTGGCTTCCAGGCCCATGTATATTCCCATGTGGACATTATAGCTCACTGTATTATGTGATGTCTATTTTCACCCTGAGTTTACTATACTGTGGGTTCTCCACTTTTTCTTTTCTTATATGTGTGCTAGGTATCCCCATAAGTGACACATTTTATATGAATCAGTGATTTTCATGTATTTTTTTGTATCAGTAAAGCATACAGACAACTACTAGGATATTATGAGGATAACTTTAAATAGCTGGGGAAAATAAATAGGTTTTGGATTTTCATAATAAAAAAAGGAACGAAAAAGAAAAGAAAAGAAAAGAAAAAGCTAGTATGAAACAACAGGGTATAGGGTATAAATGCACCCAGACAAGGAGACATTGAATTTATTCAGATCTCCTTGGGTCACCATCCTTAGTACAAAATTAAAATTTTAGAATCCAAGGCAATGTACTTGGTTGCCATTAATATCTATTAAGAAAGGCATGCTATGAAAGGAAATTTATTTGAATTTGGAACTAAGCCTGGTAAAGATGTTGCCTTGGGTCGATACTTGGGGAAATTAGCTGGATGGTATCCAGTTTGAGAAATTAATGAAGAAAGCTACTTTTTTGATAAAGTGTGCTATGGGTTTAGAATAAATGTCAGGATTAGTTTTAAGCTAAAAGTGTAAGAAAAAGGCTGGGGTGGCTTAAGAAGCAAAGTGTTTGCTGCTCATGCTGGAGGGTCTGAACTGAGCTCTAGCACCCATGTAAGCAGCCAGCATGGTGCTCTGTCCTTCGAATCCCAGTGCTGGAGAGGCTGAGATGGGAAGATCCCTGTGCCACGCTAGCCATCCATCCTACTCTACCAAGGAAGTTCTCGGTCCCAGTGAAAAATTCTATCCCCCAAAGCAAAGTGGGTGGCTCCTGAGGAAAGGCACTAAGGGTGACTTCTGGTCTCCACATGTATGAACGCGTGCGCATGCGCACGCACACACACACACACACACACACACACACACACACACACACACACACACACACACCCAACTGTGAAAGCAGAGTGCTTTGAATTTTAAATGTGGGTGAGATAATCATAAATATGATGTGGTCAAAACCAAAACTAATAATTTTATGAGTCTTATGGGACTACCGTAAGAAAGTCTCACAAGTGATATCCCTTATGATGATAGGAATTTATTCCCCTAGTATTCTGGAGGCCAGAAGTCCAATTCAAAGCTACAGGCAGATCTGTAGGAAAGAAAATATCATATTTCTGGTGCCACACCTTGTTGACTTGTGGCCATCTCACTCCAGTCTTTGTGACCATCTTCACAGGACACTCTCTTGGAGCCTGTCTTCTCTTCTGCCTGTTTCTTATAAGCCAAAAGCAACTTTCATAAGCATAAGAAAGATTTTTGTGATATTCTCTCCAAGAGAGACATTAAACGCAGACAGCTCATATACCTGGGATCTGGACTTTTTAAATAATAATCATTCATTTTCTTGTTGCTTATGGACATTTTGTTGACTTGTGGGAAAGAAGCCTATTGTAGCCTTTAAAAATCCAAATAGTTCTTGGGACTGGAGAGTTGGCTCAGTGATTAAGAGCACTGGCCACTCTTCCAGGGCACCTGTGTTTGTTGAAACTCTCACCTTCTGGGTAACGGGTGATTGAATGCAATGGTTATTTGAGGTATCTTGCGTAACTCCAGGGACGTGACCTGACTTGGGCACCAAGGGAATGAAGAGTTGACAGTAACACAGGTATGGAAAAGCGGGAATCGCATGGGCTCGGCTCTCTAATGGAGGGGCAGCACTTCAGGAGCTCAGTGTGTTTATTTTATGGAGCTGAACAAGGAGGCAGCATTAGCTAATCTTGGGATGAGCTGTCTCTGTAGAGGAGCAGTCTTCACACTATAAGCGCCTTGAGGGAGAAATCTATGGTGGGCGTTTCCTGCATGCACTATCAGCATTCACATACAGACCCAGGGAGGGCTTTGCCATTTCTGTAAGCCTCACTTGGGGAAGGCTTTGTAGGTAAGGCATTGGGGTGTTTGACATGGCTGAGTTCATGGTAAACATTATGTGTTCATTCGGGACTTCACTTGCTCCCCTGCTCACACTACTATAGTGTACAGTGTTGGATCCAAACCTTAAGCCTTGTAAGACTCCACAGAGCAGAGGATTAATTTTTTATTCATTGTGCTAGCTGGTTCTGTGTGTCAATTTGACACAAGAGAGAGTCATCAAAGAGGAAAAAGCCTCAGTTGAGGAAATGCCTCCATGAGATCCAGCTGTAAGGCATTTTCTCAGTTAGTGGTCAATGGGGGAGGACCCAGCCCAATGTGGGTGGAGTCATCCCTAGGCCAGTGGTTCTGGGTTTTATAAGAAAGCCGGCTCTGAGATTTCATCTTACACTCATCAGAATGGCTAAGATCAAAAATTCAAGTGACATCACATGCTGGCTAGGATGTGGAGAAAGAGGAACACTCCTTCATTGCTGGTGGGAATGCAAACTAGTACAACCATTTTGGAAACCTATCTGGTGCTATCTCAGAAAACTGGGAATAGGGCTTCCTCAAGACCCAGCTATTCCACTCCTTGGAATATACCCAGAAGAAGCTCTAGCACATAACAGGAACATATGCTCAACCATGTTCATAGCGACCTTTCTTATAATAGCCAGAACCTGGAAACAGCCTAAGTGTCCATCAGTAGAAGAATGAATAAAGAAACTGGTACATTTACACTATAGAATACTATTCAGCTATTTAAAAAAAAAAAGAAATTTCTGAAATTTGTGGACAAATGGATTGAACTGGAAATGATCATAATGAGTGAATTAACCCAGAAGCAGAAAGACTCAAAAGGTATATACTCACTTATATCTGGACACTAGTCCAAGGGGCATGTCCCACGAAAGCCTTCACTTATTAAGCAAGGGGGACAGAGGGGAGGACATGCTATTGGGACTTTAGGTGAGAGAAGCATGGGAGAATAGGGAAATAGAAGGATTCAGAAGGTCCTAGAAACCTACAAGAAGAACATTATGACAGGCAGATTTGGGCCCACTGGTCCTGCTCAAACTATGGCACCAGCCAAGGACTATATGTGCAGTAAACATCGAACCCCGACCCAGATCTAGCCAATGGACAGGACATTCTCTACAGTTGAGTGGAGAGTGGGGACTGACTTTCACACGAACTCTGGTGCACCATATTTGACCACGTCCCCTTGACGGGGCAACCTGATGGCACTCAGAGGGAGGAAAGCAGGCTACCAAGAAGAGACTTGGTGCCCTATGAGCATATACAGGGGAAGGAGGTCCCCCTCAGTCACAGTCATAGGGGAGGGGAGTAAGGGGAAAGTGGGAGGGAGGGAAGAATGGAGGGATACAAGGGATGGGATAACAATTGAGATATGATATGAATGAATTAATAAAAAGGAAAAAAAGGGGGGGGGAAAGAAAGCAGGCTGAGCAGGCCACGAGGAGCAAGCCACTAAGCAGTACACTTCCATGGTTTCTACATTAGCCCCTGCCTCCTGGTTCCTGCCCAGTTTGATTTCCTGTCGTGATTTTCTTCAATAAAGATCAGCAATGTGGGAATGTGATCTGAATAACCCTTTCCTCCTCAGCTTGTAGTTTGGTCATGGTATCTGGTCACATCAATAGAAACCATAGGACATTCACCTTGGTGGTAGGAGGTGCTGCTGGCTCGACACTGGCCTGTGAAGCATCACTTTATTAAAGGCAGTACTTGTCAGGTAATTATAGATTTGTAATTGAAAACATGGGGCTGCTTTGCTAGAATAGTCTTGTCATTTCCTAACCAAGATTTTTAATTACTTTAGGGGCTCTAAGCAAAATGGGTAAGAGGCTAAAAGAATGGAAAACTTTCTGACGGAATGACAGTAAGGTCACGATGGCATCTGGCAGCTAGATGTGCTAGCTTTGGTAAGTCTTCTGATAACTAAAGTGCTGGCCAGTTGTTCATGGCAGTTTATTTGTGATTAACAGTGATTAACAGTGGCCTGGTCACCCTGAAGCTTTGCTGGATAGTCTCCTTACGGACTCTGTTCTATTGTCCAACTCACACTTTAGGTGGTGAGAAAGGGAGCTAACGGAACAGGAAGGGTTGGGTTGACGGGGGATGAGAAGGAAAGGTGGAGGAGGAAGAAGAGGTATGAAAATGAATAACTAAGACTAAAGACCTTTGAAAATGCCACATGGAAACTCATTACTGCAGATGCCTTCTAATATATATGGAGTTTAAATATAATTACCCTATTGTGAGAGGCCATTGCCTTCCCTAGATACCATATGCCACCTGGGGGAAAACCCTCAATGCTAGGAATGTGTTGCCGTAGACACTCTGCAACATATGTTATTGCTATCTCATTTACCCTCCAGAGCATGGTGACATGAGCTGATTGTTGAAGACACTAAATAGATATTTATGTAATAGGTCATATAGAAATCGAGCAGATATGACCTGGAAATGTCATCTCTACTGGCTAGCTTTCATAGTGCTGTAAGGTTCTATTTATACGTCCATGGGAGGAAAGTCATCAATAATCTTCCTCAGCTATAAACCCTGGGAGCTACAATAACAACTGGCTAGATATGCCTACTAGTAAGATGCTGACACAACATTATGTGAATAATCAACTACTGATTGGACGTAAGTCCCACTCTGCTAGGTGGAACTCCTGTCTGGTTCTGCTAACAAGGCCAGGAACCTGTGATTGGCTAGGTCATGGCCCTAAGTGGAGCAGCGGACAAAGGCAGAGTCAGGAGTCGAACTTCAGTAGGAATGCCTCGCAAGGGTCTTTTTAAAATTGATTTGTGTTTTAAGGAGGCAAATGCTCATTGGCTGAGTGTTGATTTGTTTTAAGCAGGAGGAGGTCTTGGGTTTTATCAAATGTTAGAACTCTTCTATAAAAAACTGCATTAGTAGCTTTAAAACTTTAACCTTTTCCTACTTCTGAGTGTATCCAGGTGCAGCCACTGTAGCAATCCGCAAGTGACAGGTTTCCTTAAAGACAGGACACGAAAGCCAGCCAATCACCACTGAACTGTTATTGAGTGTGCAACAGGGTACCTGTGACTCATTACATTTTAGTGTGTGTGCGTGTGTGATTGCACACCTGCGTGTGCGAGTGTGTGTGTATGCACATCGCATGCCTCTGCATGTGTGTGGAGGTCAGAGGATGGTTCGTAGGAGTTGGGAGTCCATTCTCTCCCTCCACTCTGTGGGTCCCAGGGATTGAACACATGCCCTTAGGCTTGGTGGGAAGCACCTTTACTCCCTGAGCCATCTCACCTCTTCTGATACTCATGGGCTGTGCGCCTTCCTCAAGTGTGTGAGAAACTAGAAACCCATACCTGTTTCTGCAGGTGAAATCTTCAACAGCTTCCATTGAGAGGAACCAGAAATTGTAGCACACTGACCAAAAAAAAAAAAAAAAAAAAAAAAAAAAAAAAATTCTGTTTTTATCAGTTCATTCTGATGTCATCTTCTCAAACTCCCGATGTGTTGCACATGCAAGGTTACATCTGCACAATTAGCAACACCAATGTCCAGAAGGCATACCAAATAACCACCAGTGTGGTGCGGGTTGCACTAGTCATAAGAATCATGGCACATATAATTGCCAAGAAGCAACAGGAGCGCAAAATTATAGCAGCCTATGCGGCGAATTAAACAGGATGGGAGGATGTGCATGCATTTGTTCCCTCTCCCAGTGGTTTCCTTTACAGGGGTCCCAGAGTAGCCTCTGAAGGGGTTGCTACGTCTGCATCACTGGTCCTCATCTAACTGTGGTCAACATGGTAGTGAGGATGCTCTTCCTAAAAAGCCCTTCTACCCCTCTCCTGTCCTCCAATGTCATCCTACGTCTGCATTAGCCAGCACCCTCATGCTAGCTCAGAAGACGGCGCCTCCCACTGCTACCCTGTCACACCGAACCTTCAGGGCCTCTCACGCACACCAGGCAAGCTGTGTCTTGTTAGTTTATTTACTTATTTATTTATTTTTAATGAAACCTGTTATTTTCTTTCTGGATAGCTCTTCTCTGGACACTCATATTCAGTTTCTTAGTGTTATACTTCAACTCACACCTAATGGTCCTCACTTACAAGTCCAAATAGCAATATTTCTTATCTTTCAACATCAGTATGTTGACCTCAAGTATCTGTATTTCACATCCTTTTATGAAATTTGCCATCATCTATGCTTCTTATATTTTCTCTTTTTAAAATTCCCATTTGCATAACTAGAGGGAAAACCCTGAAAGAGATTCTGAGGTTTATTGAGGATCTTTAGTGCCCAGCATACAGCCGATCCTCAAAAACGGATTTTAGAATCAATAGTTGAATGAAGCAGTGAACATGAGTAAAATACTCGGCAAGAAACCTCAGAAGCTCACAGTACGGCCACCTATGTGAGGCAGGGGAATCTCTAGGAGGGGGGTTTCCCTGGACATCCTTGGCGGCCTGGTACAGAATGTGATTTCTTTACCAATTAACACACACATATATAAATTAACTCAAGGTTAGCAAATGTTCCTTTAATTGGCCATCCCTATTACTTATGCAGCCTGCTAACTAGCTTATGGAATTGTCTGCAGTCCAATTCTGAATAATGCACATTGGCTCTAGCATTAATAAAGAGGGGGCTTAGGAGTCCATGAATACATTTCAGAGGCATGTGTATTTTTTGTGGACTATGTGTGCATAATTAGGCAATTTGTTTATTATGTCTTGGTTTTTCCTTATGTATGTGAAATGATTCTTAAGGTTATTCAACTAATAATAGTTGAAAAAGGGCTTTTGTTTCTCACTTACCTTTGCCTGTGGTGCTCTGTTATATAAATGAAACTTTTGTATGCAGCTTCTTATCTTTTTTTCTGGAAATAGTTTTTTCCTGGTACATTTTAAATAAAAGTGCAACTATCAAAAATAAGTGCAATGATCTGTCCTTTGCAGGTGTGGACACTTTCCCCATGAAGCTAACTCCGTAGATGTTCTACTTGCCATAGACCATGCCCACTTCTTCTATAGCTACCTGTGTTCTCTGTTTAGACATTATTCTGTGTCAATCTTGATCAATCATATTTTCTTTAAAACATTTTACTTGAATTTTCAAGGAGTAGAACAAAGAGGCTTCATGTCGTTTTCTGTGTCTCTCTAGTTATTTCCCTTAGCTTCTGATTTTGTTAAGTGTGGTTTTCTTTTTCCCCCCTTAGGAAGATTAATTAAATTTATTTTTATTTTTCAGAAAGTCGGTTTTGAGATGGTTGAGATGGCTCAGTGAGTAAAGGGAATGGCTGCAAAACATGATGACCCAAGGTTTTCCTTTAATCCCAGCACTTGGGAGGCAGAGAGGCTGGTGGATCTCTGTGAGTTCATGGTCAACCTGGTCTACATAGTGAGTTCCAGGACAGCCAGGGCTACACAGAGCAACCCTGTCGCAAAACAAAACAAACAAACAAACAACCCAAAAAGCAAAACAAAAACCTTAATTTTGGATTTTTTCCCTCAGTTTAGTGTGATCATCTTTCCAACTTCATAGATGATTGTGATTGTCTAGCCTACCATCATTTCAGTTGAAATGTCTCAAGTCCCGTGAAATATGTTTTGCATCTCTTTAAACTACAGCTCAAGGATCTAATATGTAGTGGGTTTTGCTTTTGTTTTTGTTTTGTTTGTTTTTTATTGTGGGCCTTTTAAAATCCTACAAATCAAGTCAGCTTGTCCAAAAACAAAACAAAAACAAAAACAAAAACCCAACAAAAAAAAAAAACCCAAAAAACAAACAAAACAAAACAAACAAAAACAAAAACAAAACCAAAACCAAAAAACCTGATCAGAGTTTTTCAGTTTCTAAATGGCAGAACGTTTTGCTTTATAGTTTGATACTCGTTTCTGCCTAACTTCTGTTTGAAGAGTTGCTATTTCTAACATATTGATAAGTGGCCAATTTTGGAAGAATAGCGCTTTCATGTGAAACAAGTTCTGCGGTTTGTTTTTGTAATGACAATGTCCTATTAACTCCAACATTTCACACCAAGCTTCTCCATTGTTGTTGATTTTCTCTAACTTTTTCCTCCCACAGATTGAAACAGGTGACTTAAAACCCCCTCGCCTGTTCCGTATGCCTAGCGGTTTCTGCCTCATACACATTGAAGTTGCTTTGGGGAGATGCTCACCAATCCTTCATCTCATCACTGATCATGAAATGTTCTTCTCAGCTTCTTCTAATGTTCTAGCAATCAATTCATTTTTGAAAAAAAAATACTTTTATTTTTAAGATTATAATTACATCATTTCCTCCGTTCACTTTCCTCCAAATGCACTCCAAACCCTTCCAAATGCACTCCCTTGGTTTTTAAAAAAAATTTATGGTCTCTTTTTTAATTGATTGTTGTTATATATGTACATGTACATATATACACAAGTGCATACATGTATATATATGCATACACATGTACATATATACACACATATTCCTAAGGACAACCTGCTCAGTCCATATAATATTAGTTATATGTTTGTTTTCAAGGCTGACAATTTGGTATTGCATAACCAATTGGTGTTCTCTTTCTTCTTGCTCTCGGCATTCCTTAGTTGTCTGTAGTTCTCTGTGTAGGATTGAGGCCTTGTGGACTTTCCCCTCCCATGTGCATTGTTATTGTCCTTGTTCAAATGATGTTTAGGCAGTCACGAATTACTCATTTCTAAAAGACTATGTTCCTCCTTTTATTTCATTGTAATGTGTTAGTTCATGATAATCAACATTTCTGCATCATGGTTTTATTACACTTAGGTGTGGACTGTTTCTGATTTAAGGCACATGCTTTATATTGAATCAATGGGTGAGTTTAGGTCATAGTTTATGTAATAATGAGACTGGTTTAGGGCAGGCCAGCGAGATGGCTCAGCTGGTGAAAGGATTTGCCGTCAAGGCTGATGACCTAAATTTCATTCCTGGGACCCATGTGATGAAAGGAGAGGGCTGACTCCCACCAGTCCCCTGACCTCCATATGCATGCCATGTCACAGGCATACACCTCACACTAAATAAATAAGTGAATAAAATGTATTAAAAATTAAAACAGGTTTAATCTCATGGCAGTTTGAATGAGGAATGTTCCTTGTAGGCTCGTGTGTTTAAACACTTGGTCCCAGTTGGTGGTACTGCACAGGAAGGTTACGGAACCCTTAGGAGGTGGAGCTGTGATGGAGGAAGAACACCAATCAGTGTGGGCTATGAGATTTTATGTTCTGGTCACTTCCTGTGCCCCTCTGCTTCTAGTCCGTGCAGCTTCCTGTTCTTGTGTTCCTGTGGCCACACATTCCCTGCCTGTTGCCACATCTTCTCAGCCAAGATGGAATACAGTCTTCTGAAACTGTAAGGTAAAATGAGCCCCTTTTTTCCTAAGTTTTTTTTTTTTTTGTCAGTCTATTTTATCATGGTAACAGAAGAGTAACTGGTCAAGGTCTTAATTATGTTATCAACTTTATCTTAAAACTCCATCATTATGCAGTTAATTTCTTCTATAGGAGTATGGTTTTTCAATATTAAGCAGGAAGGCTCAATTACATGTGGGTACTTCAAGAAGTATAATTTTTATAGTATCCTTATGCTTTATTTAAGACAATTTCTCTTTAATTCTATAAAGAATGGGCAGGTTTCTTGTCACTTGTGTTTAGTTTGACCATATTGTTTTTTTATAGCATTTATTATTGTTTATCTGATATGTATTTAAATCCCATATTTTGATTTGTAGACCTTCAAGTCTGTCTTTGACTCTCAGTAATTAAGGACTTGAACTCATACACATATGTTATTCAAAACTGATCTTGTATTCATGTTCATGCCAGGTGCTAAATACCTTAGGCACATGAACAGTGTCTGTTAGATCCTAATTGTCTCTGTCTCAGGGACTCAGACTCTGCAGAATGGGTGAGGTGGGGGTGAGGTTTCTGTTTTGACAGACCTGAACCCACCACAAATATGCGGATTGTACAGTTGTGCTCAGATCAGTGAGCAGGGGTGTGATATAGCACTTTAAAAAGTATTGCTGGGGCTTGAATCCAGAGACTTGGGCATGCTAGGCAGGCGCTCTGCTACCCAAGCGCACCCCAGCCCAAGTCATGCCATTTTCATGGAGAGGCAGCGTTATGAAGCTACAGCAATCCAGCGGTCTCTGGTCTTCACTTCTCATCACAAAGGGCATCATTGTACTTTATGAGGTGGGAGGAGATTACTGGTGATGCCTAGGGCTGTTGCTGGACTCAGCTACTTCCAAGCACAGTGGTAAGAGGTACCCAGAGCTCATGGCTGTGGCTTCTCTAGACTTCTGCCCAAGGGCAGCAAGCAACAGGCTGTGACTTGATTCTCATTTTCAACTGTCTTAGTTTTTACCCAACACGGGAGAGTGGGTTTTATTCCTCCCCTGACACAGTGCTCCTGGCAGTATCAATGCCATGACGATTCACTGGAATCACATTCTTTTCTTTCACATACAAAAAAAAAAAAAAAAAAAAAAAAAAAAAGACATGGAGAGACCCTGGAGCCTTATTCTATTGATGATGCTCAGGATGACACCAGAAATAGCAAGGCCTATCTATTAGCAATTAAGTACTATATAGTACTTTTGGGGAAAAATTATTCTCAGTAAAACATTATATCTATTTTACATGTATCTCCAACCATAGCACTGGGGAGGGAGAGGCAGGAGGATTCTGAGCTAAATGCCAGCACATACTACATAGTGAAGCCGTGTCTCAAAAGCATACAAACAAAACAACAAGAACAACAACAACAAAAAAATCCTAAAGGAAATGTCTGTCCCATTTCTGAGCAAATAAACCCTACCAATAAACAACCGAAGCGAAATACCAAATTGATGATGGGCATAAAGCTGTGCCATGTGTGACGCAAATGGTTACCCAAACCATCAGTAGGCTTCTGAACATGTAACTGAGGAACCACTGAGCCCTGAATGGCTGAGATTAAAACATCCCCCCGCACCCCCACACTATGGCTTAGCAACCTCTCAGCCCAGTAGAAACTATGACTTGCTATTGGGAAGAGAAAAAGTGCAGAAGCTTTAGATTTTGGTTTGAGTGTTTCAAACTGAGTCACGTGTCTCTCTTACTCAATCACAGTTCTTACCTGTGGGTCAGTGCAAATGTCCCAAAATAACTGGCACAGAAAACATGCAAAGCAGGTTAGTCACATCACAATTCTCGCACAGTAGTGAAAGGACCTAGCTGCCTGTTGCTTTTAGCTCAGTAACTGAGCAGCAGCACAGTGGGAACAGCAAGGTGATTGGTGATCAAAGGTTATCTGGGGTACTTTAGAAGTTAAAGTGTGAGAGCATGCCTATATGAATCAAAGCACCCTGCTGGGGTAGTGGAGTGTTTGGGACCATCTCTTTACTGATTCCCAGATGATTGGATTGACAATTTTATTTCAGGGCTTTAATATTGGTGGCTCCATTTGTTCGGGTCTTTTTTTCTTTTTTCTTTTTTTTTATTTAATTTATTTATTCAGATTAAACTCAATTGTTATCCCACCACTTGTATCCTCCCATTCCTTCCTGCCTTTCACTTTCACCCTATTCCCCTCCCCTAGGTCTATGACCGAGGGGGACCTCCTCCCCCACTATATGGTCATAGGCTATCCAGTCTCATCTTGGTAGCCTGCTTATTCTTTCTTTGAGTGCCCTCAGGCCTCCCCACCAAAGGGAGGTGGTCAAATATGGGGCACTAGAGTTCATGTCATAGTCAGTCCCCGCTCTCCACATAACTGTGGAGAATGTCCTGTCCATTGGCTAGATCAGAGTAGGGGTTCGATGTTTACAACTTGTATTGTCCTTGGTTAATGTAATAGTTTGAGCAGACAACCCTGGACCCTGATCCACACGCCACAATGTTGTTCTTGTAGGTTTCTAGGACCCTCTGGATCCTTCTATTGGGCTTGGTGAAAAAAGATGCTCAGCACAAAACAATGCTGGAACAATCCTGGAAATCTAATTGGATTATTAATGACCAAATGTCCATACCAATAGGAGGATGGGTAAAGCTTGTTGCATTAGTAAAATACTACTACTTACTAAGAAAAGTTAAATTTCCGATGCTGCCCACAAGGATGAGGCTTGGTCCTTCCACTGCAGCTGTGTTAGAAAGGTCTGACTCAAAAGCGTATCTAGTGTGATACGACAAGGGTTATTATCAGGGCCACCCATATGGTTCAGCTGGTTAAGGTTGCTGCCAACCCTGGCGATCTAAGTTTGATTTCCTAGGACCTATATAGTAGAAGGAGAGGAATGATTTCTCTAATGTTGTCCTTTGAGTGCTACATATATATGTAGGCTGTTGGTGGAACACAAACACACACACACACACACACACACACACACACACACACACACACACACACACCCTCGCGCTTGAATGACTGTAATAATTAAAGAAGAGAGTTACAACTGACTCTTTGAGATTAACATCAGAACAGGGCTTAACTCTCAGAAGGACCGAATGGAAGGATGTAAAGCATACCGTGCCAAGATGAAATATTTTGAGTCTCGCTTTGTGCATGCACGTCATTAAAAAAAAAAAAAGATGAAAGAGAAAAGAAAAAAAATCAGTATGTGTTCCTGAGTTTCTTGAGTCCACACGTGGCTCTCTGGCACAGCTCTGTGGCATCCCATTGGAGTCCTTTCAGCCTCCCGGGTTTGTCACGTGGCACTGTTGATGTGTGTCGTCTCATCAATCAACTCCCACAGTTGCACATCACTGTTTCCTGGTCCTCTGCTATAAGAAAATGCCACCCAACCATGTCCCTGCCTGAAGAAGAGCTGATCTGCTGCCTAGGCAGGGCACAGAGAGGCAGATAAAAAAGTCACTAGCGCATGCTTTCTGCTCACAGTCAAGTGCTAAGCAATAATAATGGAGCCCTTATCCTGCACGCCTGTTTTCCTTCCCATTAAACCTCAGATACGCTGTTTGCTTTCGTATCCTTAGTTCGGGCTGCTTTGAAATCCATAGGGGGAAAGAAACCCCTCATTACGTTCAACGGCACAGCCCGCAATGCAGCAGTGCTCCTATTTGGTTTTCCTTCTGTAAATATTTGTGCTCTCTCAGGCTAAGGAGTGGCCTGTGCTAGAGACTAAAATATCCCCATTTATATCCTCCAGGTGCGGCAGGAAATGGCTGACCCCTCACCCTGCCCCTGCAGTGACCTCAACCCCACTCCTGTGGACCACCCTCCCTCCGCCTAAGGCGGACTCCATGATCACCCTCTCCTGGTTGGCCGCCAAACAGCCGAGGATGAAGCGCCAACGCAGAGGTTGTTGCAACCCAGTTCTCTCATTCAGAATGCCGGGAGGTAACTTAAGCTTTCATTGCTGCCTTCAAGTTTGTTAATGAGAGGATGGAAAAAAAATATTGACAGCATAGAAGTTCAATTTGTCCAGAAATAGAGCTTGGTGTAGTAGAGAAAAGAGACCAAAGACAAAAGAAAAAGATGTGCAATGTGTCCAACGATAAACAGAAAATTGTCAGACTGTTACAGAATTAGAAAAATTTCCGCCTACTCAGTCCATTCGTGTGGGTCTTCTTGGCTTTCCAAAGGAGGCTCGTGTTATGAAGCAGACACACAGAGTCCTACAGCCTCTGCTTTACCCCTCTAGCTGGCTGCTCACCCACTCAGGGAGGAGCCCTGGGGAGGACCCTCAGTAAACACGTAGGGAACTGCACACTAGCCTAGGTGTTTGTCCTGTCCTTTACTTTTTAAGCTTTCAGCTTTACACCTTGTTGGATCCACACCTTTCTCAGCTCTTAACCAGCTGCTCAGGGCTGTACTGTGATGTCCCAGGAAGGTCTGTATTGACACCTATCAGCTGCTCAGGGCTGTACTGTGATGTCCCAGGAAGGTCTGTATTAAGACCTATCAGCTGCTCAGGGCTGTACTGTGATGTCCCAGAAAGGTCTGTATTGACACCTATCAGCTGCTCCAGGAAAGTCTGTATTACCACCTGTGTCAGTGGCCCTGTCTAGCGTCTAGGCTCACAGTGGGGAGAAACAAAGGAATCTTGAAAAAACACATGCAAATATTTTGAATACATTACAAAATGCAGTGTAAGTCTTTGCCTTTTAATGGAAGGGGAAAATAGCAGAGAAATTAGATTAGCTTAGTAGGTTTAGCAATACAATTATAAAATTGAAACAAAAAATACAAAGAAGTAGGAAAATTAATGTGAGGCCAGAATGTTTTCAAGTAGAGACCGTTGCTTAATTTTAAACATGTAGTAAAATCCATGCTCCATAGAGGAAAGCCAACAGAGCTCTGGTAGTTTGTACCCTGACCTAAACCACAAAGGCTCTGTGAAAAATATTATGGGGCAATTTTTGTTTTATTTTGCAATAAAATTAGAAAGCAAGTGCAAAAGGACACTCTAAAATTCCTCACACAGAGAAGTGAGGATCTTGTCTGAAGTAGCTTGGAGGGGAGAACCAGTGCTTTCGTTATCAATGGGGACACACTCAGCTGCCCATCTCTTCTCCCTGCCCCCCCCCCCCCCCCCCGTGCCATAACCACCCTGAAGCATGGAAGACTATTTTATTCTCATATGCACACTAAGATCAACTTACCACCAAAGGCCATAATTTTAAGGGATGGTGTGGGTGTGAGGGCCAATCTTGGTTGTCAACTTGGCACACTTGGAAAGAAGGAACCTCAGCTATAGAATCGCCATCATCAGACTGGTTTGTGGGACATTCCCTTGGGTTAATTGTGGACTAGCCCAGTATGGGTGGTGCCAGTGCTCCTCAGGTGAGCCAGGGCTCTATAGAAGAAAAGCTGGACTTGAGCCTGGAAGCCAGGCAGTAAGCAGCATTCTCCCGTGGTCCCTGCTTTAGTTCCTGCCTCCAGGTTCCTGCCTTGAGTTCCTGCTCTGACTTTCCTCAGTGACATACTGTAGCTTGAGAATTGTGAGATGAAAGAAAATCTTTCTTCTTTGGACAAAGGACAAGTACAACAATATTCCTCAAGACAAAGTGAGGGAGGCTTGCTGCAAATCCTCCTCTTGGGGATTAGAGCTGAATGCCCATTTGTTGTTTCTTTTTGTTTGAATTTCTGCTGAAGAATACCTAATCACCTCCAAAGAGGTGAGGATGCTTCTACGTGAACAGGGAAACTCCATGTCAGCAAAGCAAGACAGCAGCCCATGAGGAAATGTGCAAATACTAACACTGGCATCCTTTCTCACTAAATGAGAAGAATTAAAGTAACCGACCCATTTAATAACAGTGACAAAGGCTTACAAAAACATCGAACAATAACAACAATAATAAAAGAACTGAACAAACCAAAGGAGGAAGAAAGTAGAAATTAATAAAACTAAAAATAAGACATGTATTTGAATCAATCAAATAGTAGTTCTTTGATGAGGATAATAAAAATGGATGTTAGAATGTCATTAATAAAAATACTAAAAATTAATTGTATAGAATAGGAGTAAGTACAGATATTAAAATTTATTGATACTGAAAAATGGTACAACATAATAGTTCATGGTAACATATTTCAGTGTCATGAAATGTCCAGGTCTCTGGGGAAGCAAAGCAAAATTCAAGTTCACAGCAACACAGGCTGGATACGCACAGAAAAAAAAAAAAAAAAACAAACAAAAAAAACAAACAAAAAAAAAACATTGAAATCCACATACAGGCTGGCTATGCACAGAATAAATAAATAAAACCTTTGACATCTACTTACAAAGTCCCCCAACAAAGTTTACCTCTTTTATAAAAAAGGAATTTTTATCATCAATTCTTGTTTTTACTGAAATATTTAGCAGGAATGGTGTAATTATTAGAGATAGGAAGAGGTTATTATCAGTTGATTAGAGGACAGGGTATCCCCAAAATTCAAAGCAAAGCTCAGGGCATCCAGACCTGGTTTGCAAGCTCTGAAGACATGTGTTAAAATTAAGGACTAAACGTAATATGCGTCAGTCACACAAGACAAGAAGGTGCCAGCTGTGGACCGGGAAGGGAACAAGGCCAAGAGGGAGAACTTGTAAGACATTCCTTTCCGGATTCTGTAGAAGGTGAAAAATGGTGATGCAGGTGCAAAGAGAGTTGATGGCCAGTAATCACAGGCCCAAGGAAGATGAGGAGGACAGCATGGCTTATTCAGGGGACGCATGGAAAGTGAACCAAACAGAACTACTGGTAGGAGACCCAGTGAGGTCTGAAGAAAGAGTGATGGCAGGGGTCAAACAAAGGGTGTTTCCAAGAAGGAGCACATGCCTGCTGAGTGTTGCCCAGCGAGGTGCTGTGAGAATCACATCTAGGTCGGTCAGGTGGCAAATGGAGGTGAGATACTTCAGCCACTGACCTCAGGCCATTCCCAAAGATTTCCATGAGGAGGCAAAGAGAGAAAGGAGGATGGGAGGCAGTGTGCCACAGGCAGTGAGAGCAGATTCTGCCACCCAGGACTCAATGGGGAAGTCGAGCGGGATTTGGGGCCTTGGCTGGTTTTCCTCTGCAGCCTCTCTCTAAAAATCCACAGCTGTGAGTCTCAGTAACTTTCTTACAAAGTTCGTATGCCCTTTTGTGATTAATCAGTCTGAGGGTCCTTTTAGGAGCCTTCTGGCTTTGCAAACATTGCCAGCACTGAGGTCATCCTATGGGGACACCTCCAGCTTGCTAGCGGTCCTGTCTACTTACATCTTTATTTTGGTGGTAATCATGTCCTTGTTTTTAAATTTTAGATACTCACGTATTTGTCATGTATATTTTTGTCTGGAGCAAATCTCCTAGGAAACATTTTCTTCTTTCTTCTTAAATTATGTGTATGTTTCTGGGTCTGCCTGTGACTTTGCCCTTGTGAGTACAGGTACCTGAGGAGGACAAAAGAGGGCATCAGAGTCTCTGGAACTGGAGTTACAGGAGGTTGTGAGTTGCCTGGTGTAGGTCCTCTGCAAGAGCAACATGTGTTCTTCACTGTGGAACCATTTTCCCATCCTCCATTGATTTCTTTTATATCCTTAACACCTAACACATTTGGCGGCTCCTAATATTCCCAATGCATACATTTACTAGCCATGGTTAAGAATTAAGATACATCATCTCTATCTCTCATCCCCAAACCAACAAGTGCATGCAGAAACTGATTTCAGGATAGAAGCATGAGCAGAGACTTATGGGAAAACTCTCTAGCTGCACTGGGAAATAGGACCAATCAACAAATGAAATTAAAAAGCATCTCTGTGCACATCTAAGGAAGCATCAGTAGAGTGAAAAGACCACCTGAGAATGAGAGAAATCTTCGCCAACTATACATCTGGCAGGAGATTTATATACATAATCTATAATCTATAAGGAAGTTCAAAACTTAACCTCCTCCAAAACCAACCAACCAACCAACCAACCCAAATTGACTCAGTAAATGAGCAAATGAATTCAACAAAAAGTACTTAATGGAAGAAATACATACTTCCAAAAAGATTTATTTGAAAGCTCTCCAATATCCTTAAGCACCAAAGAAATGCAAACTTAAACTTCTTTGAAATTTCACAGTCAGATAGTCAAAATGCCTGTCATTGAGGAAAGTAGCCACACATGCAGTCTCAGTTCTTGGGAAATGAAAGAGGGATGGTCAGGAGTTCAAAGCCAACCATGGTTACATAGCAAATCTGAGGGCATTCAGAGCTACATGATACCTGTTTTCAAATAGAAAGGAAAACAAAAGGAATAAAGGTGAATGTAAGGATTGAAAACAGACAGATAGGACATGTAGTGGTTAACACGGAGAAACAGGCATCCTTAGACATTGCTGGTGGGAGTATAGACTAGCTCTGCCGCTATGGAAGTCATTATGGAGCTTCCTCAAAGAACTAAAATAGAGTCACAGTATAGCCCAACTATGCCACTCTTAAGCACAAAGGAGTCTAAGTCAGCACAGCACAGAGAGGCCTGCACAGCCAAGTTTATTGGTGTATACAATTGTCAAGAGCTGGAACAAGCCATTTGGTGTCCATCAAAAGACGAGCTGATAACAAATTGTGTGTTACACACACAAAATGGAGTGTTGTTCAGCTGTAAATAGGAATGAAGTCACAACACTCTCAGGAAAATAGATCTGAAAATCACCGAGTCAAGAGAAATAAACTGCACTTGCATAGTTTGTGTTCTTTCTTACATGTACTCTCTAGAGTTAAATGTATGTGCATATCACATATATATCATATACATATGTAATTTACTTAAATAGCTGTGATATGCAAGTAGAGGAGGGAGTAAGTTGCCTAAGGGTCTAAAGAGAAGAATAGAATGTAATTAAGGGAGAGAAAGACCAATTTAAAGTTTTCTTTTATATATAGAATCTAGATTTAACCCCCCCAAACACACAAATACATTCATTTGTGCACACACATATACAGGACAAGGCAGAAGAAGAGGGTCTATGTGTAGGAAGGGAGGGACCATTGAGAAAGAAAAAGGAATGATGGAGAACAGAGGGTGGAGGGGCAAATAAGAGGAAGAAGTAATGATACATATGTATACAAATCTCACAAAATCCATTATTTTGTGTTTTAAATATGTTTAAAAGTGAAAAGCAACTGTATTTCTCAAAAAAAAAAAATACTCCTGGGGAAATTTCATTGTAAACTTTCTCTTTGTGTTTATTAAAAAGAGGACATTGTGTAAGGTTCTAGGAGTGACCAGAGGATGTAAGAAGAAACCATTTTCTCTTTTGATTATACTCCACTTGGTAAATGATGTGGCTTCATCTTCCTGATGTGCAGGCTAAAGATTTGGGAGCTTCCTGATATACCAGGAAGAGCCAGCAGTTCAGGAACCCAAGCTGTTGCAGGTGTGGGAGATAGAAAAGCCTTGAATGTCCAGGTGACTCAGCTTGACATAGTGTAGGGTCCTCTGGGAAGAGGGAACCATAGTTGAGAAAATGCCTCATGAGGTTGCTTGTAGGCAAGACTGTAAGGCATTTTCTTGATTGGGGACTGGTGTGGGAGGTGCCACTCTTGGCCAAGTGGTCCTGGATTATATAAGAAAGGTAGCTGACTATGACCTGGACAGCAAGCGAGTGGGCATGCTCTTCTGTGGCACTACTTCAAATCCTGTCCTCTAGGTTCCTGCCTCAACTACCCTTCAAAATGGACCCTAACCTGCAAGGTATAATAAATGCTTTTCTCCCATGTTGCTTTTGGTCATGGTGTTTAGCAGAGTGAACGGAAGCAAACTAAAACAGGAGCTGGTATCTGAGAATAAGCCACTGTTGTGATAGACCTGGGCATGATTCTGGGGGTAGGACTGTGGAAGTCTTTGTGCTGGTAAAGTTATTGAGTGTTCAAAGATTAATGGGCTGTTCTGTACGAGACTGAAAAATGAGAATGTTGAAAGAAACGCAGACAATCAAAGTTCGGCTTGTGAAGTTTCAAAGGAAAACAAAGGTTTTATTAGGGCCATTCACGTGACAACACATTTGAATTTTAAAAAAATCTATGGTTTTTAGTCATCCAGGGCTGAAGAATCAGCTGTGACCAACAAGAGACAAGAACAATTAGAATGAGGTCTTAGCTTCGCCAGGACACTAGGTGCTGGTTAGGGCGTCCTGAAGAGCCAATTATGATGAATAAAAGACCAGCATCACTGAGGCACAATCTTCTGGAAAGAACTTCCTCAGCATCACCACACAGAGTTGTGATCCAGAGATGGCCAAGGCTGCAATTCAAACTGGCAGCCAAACTGTGTAAAAGTCTCCCATGCATCTCCATTTGAGCAATTTGGAAGCAGAGGACAGAAGAGGTCACGGTGTACAGCCGAGACTTGGCACTGTAAGAAGCCATGAAAAAGGTCATCGGTGAAGGTGCAGCCTTGGAAACCCCAGGATTCAAGGGGTCGCAGTGAGAGGCTAAAAATAGTTGAAGTTCATGAAGGGAGGACAAGAGTCGATCACTCTAGCATTGCAGACCCTGGCTTGCTTGCGGGACAGGAGCATGACCACCAGGGAGAGCATCAGGTATACAGTAGAGGTGTGCGGAGCTCAGGAGACACGCTGTTATGCTAGAGGTGGCAGAGCCAGAGGTGTAAAGCTGCCCAGGCCCTCAGAAACCCTGAACATCACGAGTAAAGGCCAGATGCAGGGCACTGAACTACAGGATTTGATTTATACTGCTGAACACCTGCTTTGCTTTGATCTGATTGTTAACTGTGTCCTGACCCGTTCTTTTTGGAATAAGAAGTATGTAACTTATGTATGCATTTCTTCTTCTATTTTACAGGAGCATGCATTCAAGAGACTTGGGGTATTTTAAGGGGACTGAACTTTTAAACTGAAAATGTTAAAGAATGTGGGACTTTCAAAATGTCAGAATGTGTTTTGTATTGTGATATTGATATTAACATGAGATTTTGGAGACGAATCAGGAAGGAAAGATTATTATTACCTTAATAATAATGGTATATAGTTATACTAGTAAGTATAGTTATTAGTAAGTATAATAGTTATAACTAGGAAGCTAGTGGTTTAGTGGTGATATCATTGTACGGCAAGTTCACACTGAGTAAATGTGCTGTTTAGTGCTTTTCTTTTCTTTTTTTCTTTTGGCAACTTAATACAAGCTAGGGTCATCTAGGAAGAAGAAATCTCGCCTGAGAAAAATGTCTCCATCAGATTGGCCTGTAGGCAAGCCTGTGAGACATATTCTTGATTGCTGATTGGTCGTGATTGATGTGGGCGGGCCCAGCTCATTGTGAGTGGTGCAGTCTCTGGGCAGATGGTCCTGTGAGGTGCAGAGCAGACAACAGAATGTGAGTCTGAGGAGCAAGTGTTAGACACCCCGATCCTCCTCGGCGGTCTGCTTCAGCTCCTGCCTCTAGGCCCCCACCCTGAGCTCCAGGGACTATAACCTGGGAGATCTAATAAACCCTTTCCTCCTCAAGTTGCTGTTGGTCATGGTGTTTAGCACTGTAGCAGAAAACAAAGTAAAGTAGGACACTGGTGAAAATGTCTCTTTCTGTGGTGGTTGCCTTTATTCAAACATGGCCAGTGACATGCTCACACTGTGGCTCGTCCAAGTTCAGATATGCTCTAGGTAAAACATACAGGTGGAGTTTGAAGATGAAAACAAAAAAAAACCTCACAAAATATTAATAATTGTTATCAGCTGAGCCTGTGTTGGAATTATATAGGCTTGAATATCCTGTATCTGAAATGCTTCGGGCCAGATGTGTCTCAGAGTTCAAATAATTCTTTTCAGAATCTGAGATTATTCCATGTATATTGACATGTCAAGCTCTAATCATAAAACTCACTTATTTCTAAGGCACATTCTGATCATTTTTAATCTCAATGAGAAGTAATGACTTTATACAATATTTTCGGTCTGCTTATATTTTGACAGTAACCTGTCACAGGAAGTCGGGTATAGAATTGTTCCCTTGCGACATTATGGTGTTCAAAACTTCAAAATGTTATATAGTGTCTTTTTTAGTGTGAATTCACACATTAGGGATGTTCTACCTCTAATTTTAGTCATTTTGGTGTAAGCAAAATATTAAAAATTAATCTCATCATCTTTCTTTTACCTTTGTGGGAATGCAGCCATGAGAAAGTTAGAAATTCTCCCTCTCTCTCTCTCTCTCTCCCTCCCTCCCTCTCCCTCTCTCTCTCTCTCTCTCTCTCTCTCTCTCTCTCTCTCTCTCTCTCTCGTGTGTGTGTGTGTGTGTGTGTGTGTGTGTGTGTGTGTGTGTTGCTCATATTTGTATGGTGAATTGTGTCGCAGCCAGACGGCTCTGCTCTGGTCCCTGGGGTGGCTCCCCACTGCCTGCTCCTATCACTGTGGTCCCCACATTTCCAGATGATGAGGCCCCCAGTATACTGTGCATCGTCTCTTTGGTGTCAGAGTTGGGAGGATCACAGTTTTCTCCCCTGCTTTTTGTTCCTCGTGATCCTTTTCTTCAAATGTTAAGATATAGGGAGCATGGACAAAAAGAAGGAGATGTTCATCTGGTTGTCATCTCTCCAAATGTTTTAGAAACAAGTGTCTTTCCAAACAAAAATGAGGGATCACAGCATAATTATAGTCTTAAGGAACCAACTTAAACATGTCAACTCTTCTAATATTTATTTAAGGCGGAAAATTCAAAAAATGCTGATTTTTTTTACACCTTTTATGTTTTCTAAAAGCTGTTGCAGAGCTGTTCTGAGACTGCATATGCCAAGATTCTGTGAAAAGGACTTTTATTCCAGTATTACTTGGTGCCGATTGTGGTTTTAATAAAGGGTCCGGAAAACCGTCCATGAAATGTCAGGAATGTGCTATTTTAGTCATAACTCTACCTGTGTTCTAGGGCCAAGCTAATGAGATCTCCCTAACAGTGGATGAAAATAACCTAGACTTGACAGAGTCAGTCTAGTGACGTCACTGGTGCTCACTTAACCAGGCACTGCCCTCGGCTTTCTCAGAATCCCACTGCAGGGGCGTGATTTTTAAGCATCTATAATACCCATGTTTTATCTAAGATCCCATAGACATAAGGTCATTACCTCTCTCTCGGCCTCCTGCAGAGGCGCATGCGCCGTTTATTACCCGGTAGCCAGAAGATGATCAACTAGGCAAGAGCTGGCCGGATTCCCGGTGCTTGCGAAGACCTTGCCTGCGTTTCTGGTGGGTTATCTGAAGCGAGAAGCCTTGACCCTGATGCAGCTACCTTAATTATATCTCCCTTTAAAGCCAGCTTAGTCATTCAAAATACATTTTTAAAGGCTTCCAGCGAAAAGCATAAAAAGAAAAAAAATCTTTCAACCATAATTTAGTAATTCTCCAGCCTTGATTTTTTGGCTTTCCTTGCGGCCTAAGTGGCCATATATTTTATAAGCCCTGCTAATTTGCTGTTAAATTTGCTATTTATATGATCCTAGATGATTTGTTGGACTTCACTGAACAGAAAGGATTTTTTATTAGCAGTCAGTGCTTTCAAAGAGGTGGATTTTTTCACACCATCAAGGCCACTTTCTCAACTTATTGACAGCTTTATGAGGCAGGCTGGATAAAGAACAGTTTCCTGCATCCAAAAGCGCTTTGCATTCCATGGGGCAAAACTTGGACCTTTAATTAGGATATAAGAGCCCTTCCTTTCTCTCCCAGCATTCCCCTGGGGGCCCGCAGCGGCAACATTTGTACGAAGATAGTTAATCGTGTTTCCAGACATCAGCCCGCTAAAATTAGGCAGGACTGAAGGTCAAATGCTTACCTGGCTGTGGGCCAGCTCAGAATGGGATTTTTTTTTTCTGCACATCTGCATTTTGTATACATACACATACCATTTTGCCCTATCTCATTGATGGTGTTTCGCCTACTGCAAAAGCTGTCAGAGGGATTACTGTTTTGAATCTAATTTGAACCTGTGCTTGGTGTTTTTCACAAATGCACCTTGGCCATCTCCCATATGGCATTCCTTTCTGTGCGGAACACTCGGCCAAGTCCCCTCATTCTCTTACTCTTCTCCTGACCCCACCACCCAGAATGCTTACAGGACTTTTCAGACTTGACGTTTTTGTTACATTTTTTTCTCTATTGTTTTGATCCTACCCAGTAAATTCCTTATGTTTTTAACACGTTGTTAGGGCTTCGATTGTGAAAACAACGCACCATCAAATGGCGAATAAGCCTTTGGGAGTACAGAGTGATGGCCTGGTAGACGTAATTAGTTGTGATCTGTGGGCCCCAGAGAAGAACATGGCAGTGGGCTGGCCCTGGCCTGCACTTTGTTTTTGTAGAAAGTCTCTGTCAGCAGTCGCATTAAGCAGACTTCTGCCTATCGTGTGGGGAAGGCTGATCTGAGGTGTTTCACATGCATGGCATTCGGCTCATCTCAAGATACAAGGGTCCCCTGGAGCCTTAAGCTGCGCTGTGAGCAACAGTCTGAACGCTGACACACAGATGCTCATGGGAAATATATTGAATTTGCTAGTTTTCTTTCTTTCTTTTTTTTTTTTTTGTTTTGTTTTGTTTATTTGACAAAGAAACCTGGAGGAAGATCTGCTTGTTGACTCAAAGATGAACAGATACAGAAGAAAAGGCAGGAGGACCAGACTTGGATTTTTATGCGTGAGTTATAAAATTGAGTAGCGGAGCAAAGCTGCCTTAAATGTCAGCCAAATCTTCTGTGGTTGGAACTCAGGAATGAAGCTCTTTGCCGCAGAGCTCAAGTTCAAGGGCTGCCTGCGTCGGAGCACCTGGCAAATGTTTTACTTCCATCTTATTCTCCTTTTATCTTGTTCTCACTCTTTGGTAATCTCTGTGTCAAGAAGCACACTTCCCAGTGCTCGCAATCCTATATCCCTATTTGCAAACCTTCAGGCAGTTTTCAAGAAGCAACACAATCCAAGGCCATCAGAGTGGGCTGTTGGCCCATCCTGTTGCTTAGAATGTGCTAACCACATTACTGTCGGAACCAACCAGCAGGGACCAGGCTGCCTGCCCGGAGCTCCTTGCGTTGTGGGGCTACGCAGACTCAGTGTCTCCCACACAGCTTCCCAGCCGGCAGCAGCTAAAGCTGCTCTTCTTTCTCCGTTCTTGCAACAGAATAACATGACGATGAGTAATACCGCCTTTCTTATGAACAGTCTAGGAGCCCCGTGCTTCTGCAGGAGGCAGGATAACGAAAATGAGTCTATGTCATCCTTTTCAACCTCCATGGTTCCCGCCCTTTTTATTTTTATTTTTTATTTTTTTTTAAATTAAAAAAAATTTTTATTATTAATTTATTCTTGTTACATCTCAATGGTTATCCCATCCCTTGTATCCTCCCATTCTTCCCTCCCTCCCCTTTTCCCCTTATTCCCCTCTCCTATGACTGTTCCTGAGGGGGATTACCTCCCCCTGTATATGCTCATAGGTTATTAAGTCTCTTCTCCTCGGTAACCTGCTGTCCCTTCCTCTGAGTGCCACCAGGTCTCCCCCTCCAGGGGACATGGTCAAATGTGAGGCACCAGAGTACGTGAGAAAGTCATATCCCAATAGTCACTTTCTCTTCTTAGTCTAGTCCAAAACTCTTCTTGTTCCAGTTTTGGTAGCTGGCCTCTTGTGTTTCCTTTTTGGCTTCAAGTTCCCTTCCTCACAAATCAGTTAGTTACCTTGACTCTTAATCCAAAGGATTCCCTTGTTAGCTGTGCCTGTTACTAGCTGTGCTGACTTAGGCCTGACACCTCATCTATGCCTCGGGCTCTTCACCGGTCCGATGCACTGCGTGATACCAACTGCCACAAAGCAGGTATTTCCCAACTGCTGCCTTCTGTCATACAGTTTTGATCATTTCAATTCTCTGTACAGAAACAGGACCCAGGGGATGGTGGCACCATTCAAAATTTCACTTTGTACCATTAGAACCATAGCCCCTGTGTTTCTTTCTTGGTCTCTGAGATAAAATGCATACTAGAGGCAACTGAAGGAAGAGGGGGCTTATCTTGACCCCCAGCTCCATTGCACACGGGAAGTTCCAGCAGCAGGAGCTTGAAGCACCTGACCACGCTGCATCCGTAGCAGAGAACAGGGAGTGCATGTGCTCCCCAAGTTTCCTCGGGCAACTTTGTTTTAGGGCACGTCTCCCCATCTTAGTTAACCTAATCAAGACACTCCCCAATAGACCAGCAGAGGAGAACCCGCTCTTAAGTAATCTCTTGAGGGGAAGATTGCCCTGAGGCATGTCAACCAGATAGTTCTAGAACCTGCCAAACCGACACACAGTATTAACCATCACAGTGCTCTAGGAGGTTATAATGCCAATTTAACACCTTCGATGTTCAGAATAGTTATGAAAATGTGTTCTAAGTGTCCACTTACGCATTTGACTGGGCTCTTTGATGTTTTTGTCTTTGATAATAAGCAGAGTGTTCTTCCATCCTCTCTCCTTTCACCTACCCTTCCTTCAGTTCTGATAGTGAATTATCAGCCGACACTCCTCCTCTCATAGCAAGATGCTTCTGAACTTGTAGCTGACTCTTACATGTGCAGCCATGTTGTTGGCCACACTGACACGCTCTCAGGGATATGTGGGCAGGAGAATAATGGCTTCTCCTATAAACTATGTGAATGTAGCTCATGATGTACATGTGTGTGTGGGGAGGAAGGCTACAGTAGCTCTGTGTGACTCTCTTCCATTCTTCCCACATCTCTGTTCCCTTCCATTGCTTAATATCAACCCCTCCCCCCTGCCATTGGCTAGTTACAAATAAGCAGAATTGTGATACGGAGGGAACATGGGGCAGAAACATGAAAATGAGAGACGTTAAGTACAAAGTCTATGACTGTTACTGATATTTCAACAGGTGGGGGAAAAGGGTTTGGGGAGGAGGTCCTGGGTATAAAGGTGTAAAGCAACTTTTCAGAAAGGATGAGGAGCCGGGCATGGTGGTGCACACCTTTAATCCTAGCACTTGAGAGGCAGAGGCAGCCGGATCACTGTGAGTTCAAGGCCAGCCTGGTCTACAGTGTGAGTCCAGGACAGCCAGGGCTAACACAGAGAGATCCTGTCTGAAAAAAACAAACAAAATAAAACAAAAGCAAAAGCAGAACCAAAAAACAAACAAACAAACAAAAACCCAGAAAGGATGAGGACTGTGCAGCTGGTTAATGAAGAGGGTGTCAAAAGTCTTGGGGAGTTCACGACTCTGAGCACCCTGGTGTCAAGTCCAGGGAGTGGTGAGCACTAAGCCTAGAATGGTTGACAGAATTTGACCATAGAACCGTTAGGTGTTATTCTGAGACATTTGCATCCTGAAAGTAAGAGGGGCAGCTTCCACTTGGAAGTAACCACTCTGCTAATAACAGTGGTGGGCCCAAGTTGTATGGGGCCAGATACATTCTCAATGTAGGGGATTTCTTAAAAAAAAAAATTAGTACAAGTTTTAAAGATGCATGAGAAAATAAAGCGCAACAAATTCCTTTTTAAAAAATTTTTAATAATGCAGAGGAACCTCACAAAACTAGTCATACAGCGTACTTGATGAACACAGTGCCAGGGTAGTTATACAGAAAATTCCCCAGTGTTCATACACACAAAACTGTTTCATTCATGTCTTTCCAAGGCAGCAATTTGACTACATTATTTTCAGTTAATAGAATTTACAAAAATACATAGCTTAGTTTTCCACCTGCACAAGTAATGGAAATTGTGTTGATTCTTATAGAAGCATTTCTTTCCTCT
This sequence comes from Acomys russatus, assembly GCF_903995435.1. NCBI lineage: Eukaryota > Metazoa > Chordata > Mammalia > Rodentia > Muridae > Acomys > Acomys russatus. The sequence continues at coordinate 45,484,515 of NC_067161.1, read as the reverse complement.
TCATACTTTTTCGGTTTTGTTATGTGAAGCTGTAGGCTTGATGTTCATCAGGATGCCAACCAACGCATTTTGAGTTGTAAAGTTTTAACACAGCGTATCAAAGTTTCTTGCACAGATACAAACATAAAAAGCGCTTTCCACCGATGGGCCTAATTATCTAAATTGTCTTCTGGTATGCACAGTGGCCGCAGGAGCATCCCCAGAAGTCTCATTCCTGGATGGGCGTAATGAGGGACAGCTGTAGTCTCGTGCTGTGAAACAACGGTTCAGCCAACAATAAGCTGCAAGCATCATGGTGGTCCCCTGAGATTATATAGAGCTTGGGATTTCCATCACCCAGTCACAGTGTAGCCACTAGTATATTGCAATGTACACATGTGTGTGGTGTTCCTGGTGTAAACAAACTTACTGGGCTGGCAGCCATATAAAAATACACAGAAAGTTGAGTGCAACGCCTAGGACCTGACAGTGGTAAAATGTGAATTTGTTACTAGTTAATGTGTTTACTATGCCATACTTCTTTTAGACTATATTTGTGCTCATAAAAAATGTTTACTGTATGACTGGTCCATAACACCAGCATCTACACCCCCCCCCCTCCCGCAACCCCCCGCTGCCATCTCAGGCTTAGTGTTATGTCTTGAGTACATCCTTTCTCTTATGTTCGACTTAATCTCATGTTGCTCATCATTGGCCCTGGGACCACTACGCAAAATCATATGGTATTCATAGAGCTGAGTCATGCAATTGCCCATGCCAGCTGCTAGGCCTGATCTATATTGATTTCAAAATGACACAGAGCCGAGTAATGTATCTCGTGGAATGTGTTCCTGTGACACATAGATACAAAAGTGAAGGTGACTCTGAACCATGCACATGCATCTTACCATGCCCCCAGTGACTGCATCCCTCAGCCCTCTACTCTCTCCCTCCATCCTTCTCTGGGAGCAGCTGATCCATGAAGAATCACGCTGCTGCTGGTGGTGGCGATGGGGTGACTGGGGTGGATAAAGGCCTTTATAAGATATGGTTAGTTTCTTACCTTTGTAAGTTCTACAAAACACATATGTGTAGGAGCCTATGGACAGAGTCATGCTGGACCACAGTGTGGCTGGAGTAAGGGACCACGAAACTTTGCAGTGATCAGACTTAATACACATCCGCTGCTCCAATAGATGTTGCCTAATCTTCTCTTCTCCATCCTGGCTCTTCTTCTCTCTGTCTGTCTGTCTGTCTGTCTGTCTGTCGTCTAAGATGGTCTGGGACTTGCATCCTCTGAGCCTATCTCTTCTAAATGTGGAGATACAGTTGTGCATCAATCTGCTTCCCCTTGAGCTTTGGATGCCTTGTTTTGTACTGTTTTGAGCAGCACAATGGGATTCCCCTAACATCTTCCAAGGCAGGAGAGAAGGACAGACAGTGAAGTTGGAACCATATACAAAGGCTGCAAAGTTAGTAGAGGAAAACTCCTTAGCAAAGAGGGTAGCTAGAGAGATTTAGCAGCTGATGGACAGCAGGGCACTGAGAGGGTGTTGGTGTCATTCAGTGCATTGTGGGAGATGGGATCAGGCATTTGCTGCTTTGCCTTCATCAGAGGGACTCTATGACTGTTGAAAACCAGGCTTTTGGCCCTAGCTGTCTCATGGTGGCTTTCCTTCATTAGCCCCACCTTTCCCAGGCGTCATCTGTCACAGCAGAAAAAAATCCTAGACCCAGGTTGATTTTATGGACTGTTAGTGGGGCAACTCTCTGAGCTCACAATCTGGTAACAAAGTAGGCTGACTGTCTTCCATGTCGTCCATACTTTCTTTGTGCATTTAAAATCATATATCTCTGGTTATTGTTACTTGTGTATTAATCATTTAGTCATAATCTTAAAGACATTTTTATTTTTAATTGTGTTTAAGAGAGGGAGAGGCTATGGTCTCCACAGTCGAGTGGAGAGTGGGGTCTGACTTTCACAGGAAGTATGATGCCCCATATTTGACCACATCCTCTGGCTGGGGAGACCTGGTGGCACTCAGAGGAAGGATAGCAGGCTACCAAGAAGAGACTTGATACCCTATGAGCATATACAAGGGGAGGAGGTCCCCCTCAGTCACAGTCATAGGGGAGGGGAGTAAGGGGAGAATGGGAGGGAGGGAGGAATGGGAGAATGCAAGGATGGGATAACCATTAAGATGTAATATGCATACATTAATAAAAAAAAGAAAAAAGAGGAGAGGGAGAGAGAGAGAGAGAGAGAGAGAGAGAGAGAGAGAGAGAGAGAGAGAGAGAGTGATTGATCCCCTTGGGAGCTGGAGTTGAAAGAGATCCCAGCTCCTGGGAAAAGAACTTGGGTCCTCTGCAAAAGCAGCATGTACTCCTAACCTCAGAGTCATCTTTTCAGCCCCATAATCTTAGATTCTTTCTTATTCTTAGAATCATTCAAGATAGGTGCTTGTGTTTTCATTAGAAAAACAGGGAGCCTTGAATCTTTGCAGCCCCACTTCTCTTCTTTGTTGCCTTGACTTATTCTCCCACTGCTTTTATTTTTGTCCTCCTATCCTTTGTCTGTTTTTTAGATGAGCTCAACCTTGTTTTCACTTGCTCTGGCATGCACTTGTAACTCATCAGGGGGAGGGGTGTGTGTGTGTGGAGTTGGGGACTGGACTCCTGGAGCTCTGCAGCCAGGGCAGCGTCTCTGGAAAGGATCCCACCACAGGATCTTGCTCAGGGGCAGTGAGAATGCTTGGCGATACTTTGGATGAATATCTTACTTTTGTTTATTATTTACTCTGTCAGAAGGACATGCTCACAGAACACATTCACACCTCGACTGCATGTAAACAAACAAAAACTAAGTCCATAGATGCAGTTTTGAAAGGGGATCTTTTTTCCACTCACCCGAATACAGAGTGGTAATGGGAAATTGTCTTTGCTGTCTTCTTGCCTGGAGTAGAAGTTTCCGCTCATGTTGCTGCCTATCCCCCACCCCTCCACACCCCCACTTTCCACCCATCTCCGCGCCCCCCTACCTCATGCTCTGTTTTACTTAGATTTTCAGATCCATGGAAGGTTTTGTATCCAACTCTTTATCAGGTGTGAGGGGACATCTTATTGGGAAGGAGACACATTCCTAGACACAGTCTCCTTCCCTTCTAGGCAGTTGCTACAAGTAAGGATTTGGTTCAAGGCTGTACATGGAGGCCCTTAGGCTAGGTAGGAGCTCTGGGGTTCCTTCTGCCGGAGTCACGGATTATCTCTGATCAGGCTTCCTGAGAATGTCCCCTGTTTTACAGCCAGCTGAGAAGCACATTTAAAATGACCAGTTTTAGATATTTTGTTACTTGGAGATTACACAGATGATCATTGGAGTTGTATGTCAATCAGGCTTTTCTTACCCAGTTTCCAGCCCTGAATGACCATTTTTGTTAGTTTATTTGTTTTGTTTTGTTTGTTTTTCAAGACGAGGTTTCTCTGTGTAGCCTTGGCTGCCTCGGGACTCACTCTGTAGACCAACCTAGCCTCAAACTCAGAGACCCACTTGCCTCTGCTTTCCAAGAGCTGAGATTAAAGGCAGCTGCTGCCGGCATCACCAACACTACCAACACCTGGCATCTGAATACCCTTTCTTTTCTCTTGTTGACAAAAGAATGCTATGGCTGGCCTATACCATCTTCTCAGACTGTCCATTCTGTCCAAACAGAAGCTACTTGCCTCACAATCATTCCTTCGGCACCTTGGCTCTTCTATTCTACTGTGGACCAGTGTCTGTCACCTATCATCCTGAGACCTCCCTTCCTTACTCATTTAATTACTTTTGTGATTATGGAACATTTGTAAGTCCATTCATACCTGGGAATATCTTTATTTCACTCTCCAACTTGATTAATGGTTACTAAGGTTATTAAACATGGGATGAAAAGGAATCACCTGGACTTGTGGTTGTGGCTCCAGCACACGGGGACCTTGGTAGTTATCACTCTGACCTTACAAGAAGAGCTTCACACACTAACACCCATGACTTCTCTTAGGTCCATCAGAGAACAGAGGTCTTAGCTCAAGTAACTAGCCCAAATCTGGAGGCCTTGGAAAGCTTGGGAGTGGCAGCCATGGCCTTTTTTTTGGCCTGGACTGGGTGCTGTCAGGGTTTGAAACATCTTATGATGTCAAGTAAAAGGGTCTCAGCTCAGCTTGCTCTCCTCGCTGCTCACTCGCATGGAGGAGAGAAAGAAATTCTATAGGACACTTGAGGAACCTTGGCCTGAAGAAGGACTGGATTTAATAGTAAGGTGACAGGAAGCTTCCATGGTGGCACCACATGGCACAGCACAGACAAGGATCCATACAAACAAAAGCCTATTAGAACCCCAAGATCTCCAGGCACAGACTCTTAGGCCCAAAGACAGCAGGAAAGACAAACAAGAACCCAGAAGGCTCTGAGGCCTCAGGCATCCACATCTAAAATTACATTAAGCAGTCTAACCCTTTGCACAAAGCTTCAGACTAAAGGGTTTTATTTTTTTCCAGTTCATATTACTTGATACATTTTACTAAACTTTTGCCAAAAATTGCGAAGTACACTCCAGTAAATAACTTTCTCATGATTGTTCAGGAAACTCTATTTAAACTTAGGGAATCTCTCTTACACACAAGGGGCCTGGATGTAGGAAGGGGAGTTGGGAAGAAAACGGGGACAAAGAGAGAGTTAAGACAATACAACAGGGAGAAGAAAGACTACAATTATTATACACAAGTATAAATCTCTTGAATAGTAATGAGTAGATTTATGAGGCATACTAAAAATCAGACAAATAACAAACCAAAAGAGGCAACAAACTGTAAACACAGACTAAAGATAGAAAGCAAGTGTCAGGAGCAGATCCTGAAATGACACATGTCATTGGACCTGATAAACCTGTGTTAGATGCGCAACCAAAATGGTTGTCAATGTGAAAGAACCCACAAGGAAACAAAGAGACAATGACTCTGAAAGTTAAAATGTAGTGCTAGACATCAAAACAGAGTGGCAGGAATAACGAAAGTATAGTTCGGTCTTCAGCAGATGAGAAGTGAGTAAGGAAACAATCCATGAACCCGAAGACATGTCAGTAGCAGCTCCCTAAGGAAAATGCAAAAAAAAAAAAATCTAAAAAATAATAATAATTGGGCAGTTGCAAAGATGTAAAATACATACCAACAAGAATTTCATAAGAAGAGGGGAGAGAGTAGGAAAAAAAAGATAATTTGAAATGATAATAGTTAAAAGTTTTCACAAATGAACAGCAGGCAGACTATAGAGTCTAGAAGTTCAGGGAATACCAACTCACAAAAGACTTAAAACTGGTCCACCTCACACCTCAGCATGTCCCCACTCAGCTGCAGAGAAGAGGAGCAAAGGGAGAGTTCTGAAGAGCGGAATATAGGTGGGAACTGCCTCGCAGAGTGTAGTGTGATGGGATTGCTGGTCTCAAGAGAAAAGAAACCCTGTCAGCCTTGAGTCCACAGCGAACAAAGGTGTCGCCTATGGAACTTCTGTGCAAGGATGCTCACAGGAGCCCTAGTGGCAGGACCTCTGGTCAGAGCGGTGGGTGATGTGAAAGAGGGCATCATCAGGGACAATGAAAGTAAAATCACATGCTGACCTTTTAAACTTGAGAAGGACTTGAGGTGAGTTGATTTACAGTAATGACAGCAAACACATTAGGCATTGATGCCATGCAGAGAGCTTGTCACAGGGTGTGTGAGGGGCTATCACTGAAAATGCTTCTTTCTCTCTTACTCCCTCTCAAATTAATGGTCTCTTTTAATTAGAATGTGTGTGTGTGTGTGTGTGTGTGTGTGTGTTACATATTTAAAATATATAACATATATTATGGCATAAACTTTCATATGATATGTTATATGTAACATATAACATTATATATATAACATATTACAATTATACATATATGTATATAAAATGTGCTAACTCTGTTTAATATTGTTTGTGTTTATAATTTTAGGGCTTACCACTTTATATTGGATAAACAATTAGAGGGCTACTTCCCAGGAAAGACTTAATTCCTCCTCTCCCATGGTTACCTGCCCAAAGTTTTTTGTCTAAGGGTGGAGCTCTGTGAGATTTCTCTCTGCCATGTAAGCACAGATTTTTTTTCTATTAAAGAATATAACTGATATACTAAGAAAAATATAAAACTGGATCATGTAACATGCTGATTAGACCTAGAGAAATCAGAAGGGAAATAAACACATACAAACTTTGCAATATTGACCTAAATACTTCTGTAGTAAGTGTGAGCATTTCAATATAACAATAGACAGAGACTGAGGCTGGCAAAGTAGATTGATGTAAAGATGGGATTTAACTATGCGCTAAATTACAAAGACATGATAAAGACTCAGATAGATTGAAAGTAAAGGGAGGGAGAGAGCTATAACATGACCACAAATGGGGAAAAAAAGCTCAAATCTCTCTGATCATTTAGAACTAAGGGAACTTGAGAAACACTGCTGAGCTTAGGAAGCAATAGCATATGATGACCAGGAATTGGTTTTGCCTGGTGCCATAATGGCTCTTAACCTAACGGTGGAGCATCAGATATGTGAAGCAAAGATGGACAAAAGTGAACAGAGAAGAGCAGATATAGCAACACTCTCTGAGTGTTTGATAAATACAGGAGATGGAAAGATGAAAAGGATATCTGTGTTGGTTTAAATAGGTATACCCCCATAGAGTTACATGTTTGAGTGCTTGGCCCATATAGGGTGGCATTAGTAGGAGGTATGACCTTGTTGGAGAAAGTGTGTCACTGTGGGGAGCAGGCTTTGAGGTCTCCTATTTTCAAGCTCTTCCTAGTGTGAGACAGTCCCCTTCTGCTGCTTTCAAATCAAGATGTAGAACTCTCATCTTCTTCCCCAGTACCATGTCTGCCTGGTTGATGCCATGATTCCCACCGACTGAACCTCTGAAACTGTAAGCCAGCCCCAATGAAACGTTCTGCTTTATAACATTTATAAATGTTGCCTTGTTCATGGTGTCTCTTCACAGCAATAAAACCCTAACAGAAGCTGGTACCAGGAACTGGAGTATTGCTGTGATAGGCTTGACTATACTTTTGTTTGGAGTTATATAGATTTTGGGACTTTGGATTAGGAAAGCAGTGGAATGCTTTAAACATCCTAGTAGGAACATGGAAAACAGTGGTCCTGAGAGTGAGTTGAACTGTGGGAGCCTGGCTCAAGAGCTTTCAGAGGAGAAGAATTTTAGTATGTTGCCTAGATCATTCTTGTGATATTCTGGTAAAGAATGTGGCTGTCCAAAGAGTCTACTTGAGGCTAAGGTGAATAGATTTAGATTAATTGCATTGGCAAAGGAAATCTCAAAACAGCCTAGCATAGACTCTGTCCTATGGCTCCTTCTTATGAAGAGTGTTTTGATGAAATGTAACAAGCTGAGAAAGGAAAAATATAAAATGTACGATTCAAGGATTAAAAGGGCACCAGGAAGTGGAATGGAGCTAAATCCTGTGTTCAAGGAGATAAACAGATTAAAGATATTATATGGAATTAAGGAAATGGTGACCCCTCCCCCTCCCAAGGCAAGATCCTACCAGCTAAGCTTCCATCTTGTGAAAAGGATGTTCCACAAGGGACATTGCCACCAATTCTAACTTTATAACGTATTTGCAGTTGATCTATTATGTTAGGTAATGGTAATATTATGTCAGGGATAGATATATCATATTTTATGCTGTTAGGACCTCTTTCTTGCTTTCATTTGGACATAGGAGATATGATTGTATATCAAATTGACAAGGGGTGGATTGTGATGTTTTGACTGTCAACTTGACTATATGTGGAATAAACTACAATCCAGAAATGGAGAGCAGCTCTGTGATCTGGACCTTGAGGCAGGAAAACAACATGCCTTTGATTTGGATCTTGATTTTTGATTTTGATTTTATAGGGGATTAATTCCAGAAGAAGATTTTTGAAGTTGCACTAAATGCATTTTGCATCATGTTATGGCTACCAGTCTATGGGGCCCAAGGAGTCCAATGTGATGGTTTAGATAGGTATGACCCCATACACTCTTGTGTTTGAGTGCTTGGCCCATTGGGATTGGCATTATTCAGAGGTGTGGCTTTGTTGGAGGAGGTGTAGCCTTGTTGGAGGAAGTGTACCACTCTGAGGGTGGGCCTTGAGGTCTACTATTCCCAGTCTCATAGTGAGACAGTCCCTTCCTGCTGTCTTTGAGTCAAGATGTAGAACTCTCAACTCCTTTCGCACCACCATGTCTGCCTGGATGATGCCATGCTTCCCATCATGATGATAACAGACTGAGCCTCTGGAAGTGTAAGATACCTACAATTAAATGCTCTCCCTTATAAGAGTTGCCTTGGTCACTGTGTCTCTTTACAGCAATAAAATCCAACTAGGACTTGTTGCTAGCCATCAGTTTGTGTTATCCATCAGTTTGAGCAACAGGACACTTACTGAGAACTCATCTAACAACAGGACTATTAATACAATTTTTTCTAAAGGACACAGGGAATATTCTCTAAGGCAAATCAAATAATGGTCTACAAAACATGACCCAGTAAATGAAAAGAAACAGCTCTATCAGTGGAGAGTTGGCCAGGATCAGGGTTTGCCAAAATGTGAGGGGAGGAGATAAACAATTACATGCTATAAAATTATAATTTGAGACAATAGCATAGATTCATGTTTAGTACACTGGAAACCTGATGTTTATAGATAGAAATACTTTTACAAATGTGTATATAAGTGCATCAGTTTGTTCTAGTGTAGTGTTCACGGCTTTGCCAGCTCAGAAAGCCTGAAAGCAGTGATGCCAAGTGGTTTCTAATACTATTTATTTCATAAAAGGGGCAAGGTTTCTTGAAGGAATAGTCATTTTTGGGAACTCCATGGTGAACTTAGTCTATTTTGTGGTGGTAACAAGTAAGGAAGTGTCCCAAACCAAGAATAGAATCAAATATATAACAGTCCTAGTTTGCTTTCTGTTGCTGTGATAAAACCACGTCCAAACCAATGTGTGTCGGGGAGGGAAATGGTGTAACCTTACACAGTACCATTCCTCATCAAAAAAGCCAAGGTGTGAGCCAAAGCAGAGAGCACAGAGGAAAAGCAAGCTGCTTACATGCTTTGCATGGTTGGCTCAGCCTGCTTTCTTATTCAATCCAGGAGTCCCTGCCAGGGTTTTCACTGCCAACAGTGGGCTGGGCTCTCCCACATCAATTATTAATCAAGAAAATGCCTCACAGATATGCCCACAGCCCAAACTGGTTGAGGGAATTCCTCAACTGTGGATCCCTCTTCTCAGTTTGAGTCAAGTTGACAAAAACTAGCCAGTGCAATAACTAACACACAGTGGCAGAGTAATATCCCAGGCCCATGGGAGATGACTCAAAGTAGCTAGGTGGCTCCCATGGCTAAAGTAATATTGGACTAATTATAAAGTATAAAACAATATCCATGAGTTCCTACAAATGTGAAGAAATAATTCTTTCAAGAAAAGAAGAGGCAAACCTCCTAAACAGAAGTATCACAAATAATTTATAAAGAGCCTCTTCTGTCATAAAGGTGAGAAAAATTTTCACCCTTCGAACAGAGACAATAAGAGAAGTTCTACAGTATAAATATGACAAATATCACTTGGCCAGGTGGTCAAGGGTCAACATCAATAGCAACCAATCACATTGACCGGACTAACCTTAGGTGGGATGTAATGAGAATGGCGGCTCTTGGTCTGTTATTTCTTCCCCAGAGGGGGTCTGGGGAGCCTTACCCATAGACATATTAATACAGGGCTACTCTACAAGATGGCTAAACAGCTCTCCCCAATACTATCAAGAACATCACAAAACAAAGGCAGCCTTGGAGCGTAAGGGGACATGAGAACTCATGCCATACCACCGTGGGAGGTTGGGGGAACAGAATAGTGACATGGGATACAAGCTAAGGAAATCTCTCTCTCTCTCTCTCTCTCTCTCTCTCTCTCTCTCTCTCTCTCTCTCTCTGTGCATGTGTGTGTGATAGTGTGTTTTTGGTAACTGTAACAAATGAACCCTACTAGTGTAAGACTTTAAGACAGCAATCAAAGAAGAAGCTAATGTTGAGGCTCTGCTGTCCTATTAATCATCCCGTAAATGTATGAATGTTCTAAAATACATATTTAAATTCTACCTTCAGACCCAGAAGGCGATGTTGCCCAAGAGTGAGTGGTCTTCATGGGAAACTCAATTGTTCCTTTGTGGGAGATGTGATCTTGTTTCTCCTTCTCTTCTGGAAGCTTTCAGGCTTTATTTTGTTAAATCCATGCTGTTCTTCAGTTCCAGGGCACTTTTTTAGATGTGGTCTCCTTTTATTTATCTTAGTCATCACATGATAGTTTTTTATTCTGAGGGACTGTATATTCCATCTCAGTTTCTTTCATTATATATTTGACAATTCGGCCCCCCACCCCTGGCTTCTTCTCATAGCCTCCTTGTTACTTCCCTCAGTAAGATGAAGTGACTCAACCTGTATTCCTCATTCTGTATTTGTCCCTTCTGACTCCTAGCTTTGTCTTCTAGACATCCCATGGTATCTTCTTTTGATAATCTTACTTTCCTTTCCAAGACTTTGATATTCTGAGCTTTCATTTGTCAGCATCCAATTTGTAATCAATACATTTTCCGTCAAATTGTACCAGGAGCAAAGCACATATTGATCTTATCTGCTCTGTTGCTAACCTGATTCTTTGGACGTCATCTCTGTTTATGCATGTGGCGTTAATTTTTCCGATGTTACTAGTTTTCATTGCATAGCTTTTGGTTGCCCTGGCTGTGAGGATGAACACTCCTGCTGATGGCTGTGTGAGATCGATGTTAGATTTCCTGTGCACAAGGTCTGCCTGGCCCATAGACTTCTGAGAAAGGAGAAGCCTGCTTTCTCCCAGGACGGAGTGGAAGGGGGCTGATTTCTGTAATGTGAAGGTCATCCAAGCATAGAGTCAGATGTCCATGGTATCAGCTCTTCCTGGGAAGTTTGTTTATTTAGGGAAATGGATGGATATTGTAGGTTTCCTAGTCTTAAGTGTGAGTGGGCAAGAAGAACTGCCATTCAGGGCTAAGTTTTCAAGTGCTTCCCCACTGCCTTGCCAGGCCTCATTGTGGACATCTATACCTGCCACCCACATCTGGAGAGACCCACGGGATTCCTCTAGGAGGTGGCCTTTTCATCACCTTGGACTCATTCCTGCCTGAATACTCAGTCCTCTCCTTATTATGCTAGGATCCACTTCTGAAGGCCAGAAGCCTGCTGGCTGACTGTCCCCGATGACCACCATCTCCTTTCTCTGTGTTATCTGTGAATCCATTTTCTTGTATAATTTTGCTGTGTTCCTGAACTTTGGGAGAGAAGTGGAAGAAAAAACACATAGCAGCTGCCTTGAACTCTAAGCTCCAACTCACCTCAAAAACATCTGCAAATAAGAAATATGAAATCACAAAATGTAAGCTACATTATTTAAATTGTCTTTATTTTCTAACTTATGAATAGACCCAAGTCCCCCATTTTATATTTTTATACGCCCGAAGAGGTCACTTGAAATCAGCCATTTGTCAGTACATGTGAGGAGACCAGATGTGGGCATTCCTTGAGGTTGGAGACCAGCACTTGGGTTTTAGAGGAAGCTCCACACAGTTTAGATCCTGGCTTTGATTCACATTGGTAGTGAAATGTTGAACAAGTAATGGGTTTCTCGAAGCCTCAAGTCTCTCACTTTAAATCAAAATTTCTGGTGCCATTGAAATGGCTCATTGGGTAAAAACACTTACCATGCAGCCTGTTAACTTGAATTTAATCCATGGAAACCACATGGCGGAAGTAGATGACCAACTCCAGGAAGTTGTCCTCTGACCGCCATGCACGTGTGTACACACACACACACACACACACACACACACACGATCATAAAATGCAAATGGAATAGTAATATTTTTATTACTTCAAAAAAATAACCAGCATATAAGGAAAAGGGGCTCCTTTTACTCCGGATTTTAGCCCTTTCACTCATGGTTGGTTGGTTTCATTGCTTTCGGGACTTGGGTAGGGCAGTACATCATAGAAGGTGAGTGTGAAAAATCCTCACCTCATGGCTGGAACACAAAAAAGGAGAAAAAGGAGGAGGTTGAGTCCAGATAGCTCTGTCAGCACCTCTAATGGCCAAGAGACATCCCTCTAAGCTCCACCTCCTGACGGTCCTGCTGTTTCCCAGTAGCACCGTGGGCGGCAGAGCATTCCTGGACAACTGGGCCTTTCAGGACACAAGGCTCAGCAGATGCAATGAAAGGGAATGAGTCCTGGAGTGTTGGTGTTGTTACTATTTTTTTTCCAGATGGGGTATCTCTGTGTAGGCTTGGCTGTTTGGCTGCCCTGGACTCACTTTGTAGACCAGGAACTCTCTGGCCTGCCTTGGCCTCCCTGAGTGCTGGGATTAAAGGCTTGCACCACCACCATTCCTGACTGGCCACAGTGGGGTTACACACGTGCATAGTCCACAAGGCAGTGCAGCACAGCCCAGGAAGCATATCACTGGAGCAACACAATCGTGACGCAGTTCTAAAGACATGGTGGTGCACGCCTTTAATCCCAGCACTCGGGAGGCAGAGGCAGGTGGATCGCTGTGAGTTCGATGCCAGCCTGGTCTACAAGGTTAGTCCAGGACAGCCAAGGCTACACAGAGAAACCCTGTCTCGAAAAAAAAAATCTGTTAAAAAAAAATATTAGATTCTATAATAAAGGATCATCTAATTTGGTCTTCATTTCCTTCTTGACATTATAAGTGATAGACATGTTGCAAGGAAAAGCAGAAGGTCATCCAGTTTTGTGAGGAAGAAAGACCAGGGGAGACAGTCTGAGAAGGAGACAGTGAGGTAGAGGTCATGGCAACACCCACCTTCCAGGTGCAATCTGTTTGCTTGTTTTAATTTGAGGAAGCTTGCTCCCTTTCTGTTGTAAGCCTCACTTCTGAGGAATCGACAACCATGAATCGGTTGACTCCAGCACAACAGTTCTCAACTTGTGGGTTGTGACCCCTTTTTTGGGGGGGTGGGGGAAGAGAGGGCCGGGGGATCTACACACCAAATATCCTGCATATCAGATGTTTATATTACGATTCATAACAGTAGCCATATTAAAGCTATGAAGTATCAACGAAACAATTTTATGGTTGGGGCTTCACCACAGCACGAGGAAACAAAGAGTCAAGGCATTGAGGAAGGTTGAGAACCACGCCTTAAGCACGGCTTAGATTTGGGCAAAGTTGGGCCTCCATTAAAACAGACACACCACACACCGAGCTTCAGAGCAGGATGGGAAAGGGGAAACTCTCAGGAGGCGTTTAGCTTTCCAACACTGAGAATCGATAACAATGTGACTACACAGGAACAGCCTTCCGAGCTCAGGAAACAAAACGAAGGTTCCAAATGGGAAATTAAAAGGGGCTTCAGGGCAGGCTTAAACAGAATAATCCCTCAGGAGAAGAGAAGACACTCGCGGAGCCCGAGCAGAGAGCTTGCTTGACCTTGGAAACTGACACAGTCAACCACAGCACCAAACCCAGAGATTAATTCTATCGTTTTTGATTCAGGGCTGGTGGGAGTGGTTGTGCAGAAAGGACCCCGGATTCTCCTGCTTGGGCGTTTATTAATTTTATGTGCTTTGTTGAGCGTGTGCTTTTCCCATTTGTTTGACTAGCTCAGGGCTCCTTCTGGCATACATTTTCCCATTTACCAGGGTCAGTGTTTACACTAATAACACAGTTCCCTAGATGAGGTGCTCGTCCTGTTAACCTCACACAGCTGCTAATTAGCGGGTCACTTGCAGGTTAGAGGTGTGCTGGTGTTGCGCTGCTCGGCTGGCCGCTGTGTTATTATAACAACTGTAAATGCCGTATGCAGCAGCCATACGGTTGTGCTCAGAAGCCTGTTTGTATAATTACCAGCATTAGCCAGAGATGGAGCCTACCAGCTGACATTCAAGGGGCAATCATAAGTTAATTTTCCACACAGCAAGTTGTGTCCCTAACAGAGAATATAGATCTACAACGGGCGTTGAGTTGACTTGAGGATTCTGGGAAGCAGATTTCAGATGGCCAGAGCACACACAGCCTAGCCTTTTCCTGCCCTGACTTTTCTACCAAGAGATGGCTGAATTTCATACTGTGCCATGAGTCTTTACTCCCAAAGGAAAAATAGTCTGTACATATATGCAGGAACATGTGAATATTATGCACGTTCCAAATAATAAATATTGATTCCAAAAGCATCTCAACATATATGTTCACATATATGTATAAACACATACATATATGTATGCACACATATACATATATACATAAATGTATATGTGTGCATACATATGGATAAACATATACATACATACACATACAAATTGAAACATATGTTTCAACATATCCATATATGTATGTATATATATTGTTTCTATTTGTTTCAAAGGGAAGATTAGTCATGATTAGTGATCTTTAAAAAGTTTTGAATTCATGAAACAACATGTTACTATGTAGCCCTGTCTGGGATATTACTTACTATATAACCCAGGATGACCCTCAAACTCACAGCAATCCTCCTGCCTCAGCCTCCTGAGTGCCAGCATTACAAGTGTGCACCATCGCTCCTGTCGTAGAACTGTTTTTTGTGAACCAAGAATGATCATGGCCCACCCAGTTCTTCAGTTTGGGGACTTCTGCCTTGCCCCAGTGTTTGGGAGCCGTCAACAGGACGCTCTTCGCAGACGACCCTCACTGGGACAGACCTGGCTTTGCTTTTGCTCAAGTCTTTCCTATGGCCAACATCTCCCTCCTTACATTTTCAATTCATTGCAGCCCTCCCTTGGGCTGCCAGATAAGAAGATACTTTAATGCTGTCCCTCTGAGGCCTGGCTCTGAAACATTTTCAAGAGACTCTCTTCCTAACTCACTCTTTGTTCAAAGGGATCCCCCTTGGGATTATTTAGATATTTAGTAATCAAATGGAAATACTTTATACTTTAAATTTCACTTCAAGGAATGAGGTCAGACACCATTCCTCTCACTTAAGTCTTTGCTGAACTATGTGCAGTCTTTGAGAACTGTTCCTGTATAAATCAGTCTTAAACACTGACACTTAGGGTATTCTCAGTCTGCTGGGGTCACTTCCCTCTTCTGTTTCTTACTCACAGCTTACAGCACAGCTCTTGTTACCTCTATTCCCAGAATTATTCTTGGAACTCTTGCCTTTCTAGTCCTGCATAGGTTAACTTTAGAATCAGATAATCAAATCCTATCTAGAACATTACTGATGTTTTTATTAGAACCGTGAGTGTGTAGGTTAACTGGACAGAAAAACGTTCATTAGTCTTTCTAGCTAAACATGGAATGAACTCATTTGCTACAGATTTCTTTCATCTCCTTTGAATTGTACCAAGCTTTCTATGCACAAAGAGACTGCATTTTTAAAGCCTATTTATTCCTATCTTCTATTTATATATTCTAAATGGAGAAATTTATTCCATTGTGTGTTGTAACTGGTTGCTGTGTCCATATGTAAATATACTTGATTCATAGATATATGGATCTTTTTTCTTGTATACACCCAAATTCCTATACTGTCTTAACACTGTTCTGAGTTGGTTCTCTAGAATATGGCAAGAGTACAAGCATATCACAGGCTTCAGATGACAGCTTGGCCTCCGCTTGCTCAAAGTTCACTCCTCTTCCTCCTCCCCCTCCCCCCTCCTCCTCTTCCTCCTCCTCCTCCTCCTCCTCCTCCTCCTCCTCCTCCTCCTCCTCTTCTTCTTCTTCTCTTCTTCTTCTTCTTCTTCTTCTTCTTCTTCTTCTTCTTCTTCTTCTTCTTTAGATTTACTTTTGACCAGCACATGCACAAATCCTTTATTCCAGCACTTGGGACATAGAGGCAGGAAGATCTCTGTGAATACACACACACACACACACACACACACACACACACACACACATGTATGATGGTTTTATATGTGTTGACTGCTTTGCCTGTATGTGTATCTCCTCACAGCATGTATGGCTGGTGCCTGCAGAGGTCACAGATGACATCAGATTCCCTGGGAACTACAGTTACAGACAGTTGTGAGTCACCAGATAGGTTCTGAGAATAAAACCCAGATCTCCTCAAAGAAAATCAAGAGTTGTTAGCCATTGAGCTTCTTGTTTTCCTAAATGTTGCCCAGAACTTTGAGAATAAGAATAAGGAAGTGCCCAGTTTTACCATGAGTTCAAGGACATTTTTTATGTTGTCCTTGATTTAGGCAGGAATTATCCTCATATTTTCTGTTAATTATAATACTAGTTATTGGGATTGATATATTAGTATCCATTTATTAACTTATTAAAATATAACTATATATTTCAGCTAAGAATGAGGTTGGGGGATCAACTTTTCATTAAAACCAATAAGTAAGAGTGAAGAACCAGCTATTCTTTCTTCATATTAACCTGAACCTGTGTAGAACTGAGTTTTCTTATCAGTGAAAAAAAGAAATGAGAGAAATAGAAAGGATGTTGTCATTTAAAAATGTTTCAAAAATGAATGGATCTAGGCTCAGGGCATCAGTGAGTGAACACCATAAGAAAATAACCGGTTATTATGTGCTGTTGTGTTCCTGAGAGTCCAAAATACTAGCCATCTTGTCAAAACGTCAGACAAAAGTCAGATTATGCCTCTAGGTGCAGCTGCTAATATCCAGGAAGTACGGAGGCAGAGAGACGTGTTAAACTGTGGCACGAGTACACAATCAGCAATATACAGGTATTGAGAAATCCACGCAGTACACCTCAGGTTTCTCAACAGGAAAACAAACAAACAAATAAATGAAACATAAGGAAAATGGGATGATTTAAGAAGGATTGGCGATGAAAGAAACTTAGCAGATGTACGAAGGGTTTGGAAGTAGCCCATATGGTCCATTGTAGAGGACCAAAGTGCTACATAATGCTATACGGTGCTACAGCGACAGAAAGGCATGGAGCAGGCATTACCAGAGGCAGTGCTGTGGGGGTGTAGAGAAGGAAGCGGCTTCCAGCTGGGATAGGGAATGTGGGAAAACTCTGAAGGGAGCTCATAAAATGCAGAATGCTGCTTCTTGGCCCAAAGATGATTATAAAGATGCACTTAATTTTTTTTTTCATTTCGTCTTCTTTTATGTTTTAATTTTAACTAAGTTAAAAGTTAGGGCAAGTTGTGAACTTTTGGAAAAGTGGCTGTTTTTTCTTTTTCTTTTTTTTTTTTAATACTTACTTTATTTTATTGGGATTTTAGAGACAGGGACTCCTTATGCTGCTTAGGTCATTGCTGGAATCGTGACGTTCTTGCCTCCACCTTCTAAGTGCGCTACCAAACGTTTCAGGCCTCAGGTCTATCAGGAAGGTAGTCACTGGGGGGGGAGGGGGGAGCTAAGTGCATGGGACCAAGATGTTGGCGCTGTGACACCCTATTCAGCAGAGCTTGGGTTATGAAAAACTTCACTACAGGGAGGCAAGGGAAGAAAGAAAGGACAGATACCCAAGCACACACGCACAAGGGCTGGGATTGGCAGGACCAGGTAGATTCTGATAGAGGACAGCTATATACAACAAGCCTGAGCCCCCTCAGCACATTTATTATGTGCAGTAATGGGGGGAAATGGTGTTATGTAGTCTTGGTGGGAGGCCTGTATAGATGAGCTAGCTCAGTTTGTAATTATCTGGGAGAAGGAGGCTGCAGCTACTGGTTTTAGCACGCACTGGGCAATCATTTGTAAACAGTCACACGCGTTTAACCCTGTCATCATTTGCTAACCAGTGGGAAGTTTCGCCTTTTCTGAGCTTGAGCTATATTGGGAAGGTTTTTGTCATTTCTATGGGTCTGAGGCACTGGATCAGACCCATGTCAACAAACATATTCACTAAGGATTTTATCTTCTCTTTACACATTCACTCAGGGCTTCCTCCACTCTCCACACACCGGTGTGCTGGCAAGCCAGCATGCTCATCTGGGAAGCTCTGATGTGTTGTGTTTTGCTCATTTTTATTCTGGCGATACCCCTGCTCCAGCTATTTTCAAACAGCCAAAGGGCTATCACTAAATGTAGAACCCGAAGAAATGATGAATCTGCTGCCATGAGCCAGCTAATTCCAGGAGATGGCTCAGTGATTGTCACAAACCATCCATTCTTTCATCGTCCACCTTAGTCTTGGGGTGTACTCATGGCTTAATGTGCTATGGTTGTATGACTTCAGACTTTGCTTTGTTTCCATGGAAGTTTAAAATAAGATCTTTTTGAGAATCCAGTCAAGGGACCCTTGGTCTCCTTTGTACCTTTGGCAACCATCAGTGTTTCTGCTGAAAGAAAATTGAAGCTTTCTGAGCTCTTGCATTATTAATGTGGGAGGTTTTAGGGGAAAAGTGTAGAGGTAGAGGCCAGTATAGTAAGTAATAATGATTGTCACCATTGGGAGTAATGAGAACAGCCTAGGAAAAGAGACAATTTAGACATGAGTGGCATCTGCCTGTATGTGAAATGACAATGGAAGATAGAAACACAGAGTAAAACTCTAGGCTCCCATGCATCTGCCTAGTGACATTTGTATTAAATCAGCATGTGCTCCACAAACAATTCAAATTTTATGGATTATTATAGGCTTGCAAACAGATTTGAGAAACATGAAATAAGAATTCACTAGGCCACTGCTTCCTTGATTCCAAGACCTCGCTGCTATTTTCAAGACCAGTAAAGATTGGGTGTCTGGCTCCACTACCAACTCACTCAGGAGAATCTGTGAGAATCTGATTCCATAGCCCCATTTCAGAACTTCTGGCTCAGAGGATTTGGGATAGGGCATGCAAATGTCTGTTTCCCCAAAGGCAACTCCTAGAACTCTTACATTACAAGCCCGTACACTGGACCTTTGGATAAGTGAAACACTGACTCACTCTGCAGCAATATACTGTGGAGTGAAAGGCTGGCCAGTGGGGCTGAAGAACAGGAGTAATAGGAGAAAATTCTCCCATGACTGAAACTGAAGAGCAGATCATTCCCGGAATCTATAGGGCCCCCTCCATGCTCTGGGACAGCCCTTCTGGCTATCTAACTCCATGCTCTGAGGTAGCCCTTCTGGCTATCCAACTTGGGTTCTCAATGGCTTGAACTTCCTAATATAAGGAAAATATTTCTAAGTTTACACTGCCACCCCTCCTAGAGTGAGGGACACAAGTCTTATATCACACTTTAAACTCAAGTCACAGACATCTGACATGGCATGCAGAGGGCAGCAGAGGCTATGGACTTGACCTAGTGACCTTTACACCAAACCTTAGAAATGGTCCACTGATGCCAAAGGATATATTTTTTAAAAATATGCCAAACAGCGAGGTGTGGATTGGGAACACAACAGTAATAAAGCTTTTTTTCTCAATTTCTAGGACACCAAATGTTCCTTATAGTTTTTCTCTCCACTGAAGGTGACAGACTTGTTAAGTATTTAGACCTGATTTTTGTACACAGTAGAAACAGTATAGGGAATTCCCTTTCCACTTCCTGAGGCTATGAATACTCAGACAATTCTGACACTGCTTCAAGAGCACAGTTGTGCTGGGAATAAAAGTGTTCACCATTCTTCATTGTGTGAATGATGCTTCCAACTGAACAGTGAACTCTGGAGTCAGTGTCTCTAGCTTTAAATCCGTAGAGAACCCTGCTCCAATCTCCAACCTCAACATTATCAAAAAATCAGTTTCCCCAGCAACACAGCTTCTGGAGTTAGGGAGCACCACGTGTCAAGTCTTGACCTGCCATTTGTGATCTTTGTCCAGTTTTTAGAGCAGTCCTTATCGTGTGTGTGTGTGTGTGTGTGTGTGTGTGTGTGTGTGTGTGTATGTGTGTGTGTGTACACCTGTGTGTACCTGTATGCATTAAAGTATATGAACAGGAATCTATTCAAATATGTACTTGCACCACAGAAGTGCTCTAAACAACGTATAGAAGTCTAGAGACAACTCTAGTTCTTATTATCTATAGAAATAACCACTGTTTCATTTTCTTAATGAGAAAATGTATGAGTTCTAGTCTATACAGACCAACAAGAAAAAAAAAAAAGACATTAAAAACTGTGAGTTCCATGTGTTAGACAAAAGGTGACGTCATCCATCTTTGCCAGTTATGTACTGTTACACCAGTCATTTCCAAAACCATGTGTTTATTTTATTTACATATTTAATCAATACATGTGTAAGAGAGTGTGGACATATGTGTGTATACATGCATATGTACATGTGTGTGTGTGTGTGTTACATAGAAACTTGAGGTGTTTGACATTTTCTCTGTCACTTATCTGTCTTTTCCCCACTGGAAATTGAACCTATGGCCTTGTGAAAGAGCTTAGGTAAGTGTTTTACCACTGAGCTATATTCCCAGCCTTTCCCTCAATTTTTCAGTTTGGGCAAGTCTATTTAAGTTGTCCAAGGTAGACCAGAACTTCCCCTGTAGTCTTCCCTTGTACTAGCCTTTGTATTTTGTAGTTTTTCATCAATATATTTTTCCTACTTATAAAAAGAAATCCAGGACTCAAAAGGCTCAAAAATCTATTGAGAGACTTCTTTTTACATGAGTCATAGGGATGTTCAGGATTTAACAGCTGAATAAACCCAGCTGCATCCATTGGGTGTGTGTGTGTGTGTGTGTGTGTGTGTGTGTGTGTGTGTGTGTAACTAAACACAATGCTGCTTAAATGGAGAACAGAATTTCTAAATGAGTCTTCTAGGGGACTGAAATCTTAACCAGTCCCCATGGTGAGCCTTTAAACATAGTCACTCTGAGCCCCCTTCCTCTGTGCGTCTAGTCAGCTGACAGCTATTTATCAAGCAACAACTCTGTCCTCAAAGTTAAACGGATTAAATGTCGCAGAGAGGGGCTGAGTTTGCCGTTGGACGCTCTACTCTTCACCCTCATGAAACTTTGCTTTATTGCTGGGGAGATAAAACCAGTTCCTGGACCACGGGGGCCATGATCCCGTTCTACCCTGCAGGCCCATATGTAGTCACTATACTATGAAGGCATCTAATGTCTGTCTTGAACAATGGCCATTTCAGAGTGGGCCAACGTGAAGGTATGCCAGGCCAGGCCCCTGAGAAGAGCAGAGTCCCGAGAAAGGAGCCTGGAAAAGTGAGTACCAGACAATCGTAAATAACCCTTCTGACTTTGACAGTGCCACTGGGGGCCTGGCACTTTGCTTTACAGATGTTATTATATTTAATGGGCATACCATATAGGTATTATTATAACCTGACATTAAGTACATCAAGCATCTCCCTTACATTCCAGGCCGGGCAAAGAAGCTTAGAAAACAGAAGTCTTCCCAGCAGGCAGCCTCTCCAGGCAGCAGAAAACTGTCCGGCGCAAAATGCAGATCCCGAGGCTGAAGTGTCAATTATAGTTCCAACAATCGCATATGGACTTCATTAGGCAGCTAAACGGTACCTATTTTCACATCCCGCCAGCTGGAGGGGTTTGCAGTAGGAAACGTGAGACGGGAACGGGGCCTAGGAATCTCAAGTTCCCCAGGGCCTTCTGGAATTCATACAGATGAAGCGAGATAAGGTCAGCTCGAGCCCCCCCTCTTCTTCTTCCTGCACCCCTGTGCACAGTTACCTCGCCAATGAATGGGACCAGAGCACCTGTGTCTATCCAGAGTCAGAGAGAGGTTTGAGCTGCCGGTTTTTGCATTTTTTTTCTTTTTTCTTTTTCTTTTTTTTGCCTCAGAGGCTGACGTCCCTTCAGGGGCAGCAGGCAGGAGCAGAAAGAACTCATTGAACACCGGCTCTCTGTGGGAAACTCGCGTCTCTTTGACATGAGGGTCCTTTATTTTACGCTTCCTGTTACATCTTTAGCACGGCTTTGTGCTGCCTTTTCCCATAGGTTAAATATAATGACAGGTAACCTAATCCTGAAGGTAACAGAATAATCTTGGAGGACACAAGGCTCTATTTAATTCTTGCCAAATGACAGAATCTACCCAGACTTTGCACAGGCTCCTGCAGAACTCCTGGACATTTTTTGTGTCTTGTGAAGCTCAGAGCCAGAATCTTCTCTTGCTATTCTTTTTCCCCACTCCCCAGAAGGATCTGATTTCACACCAATTGGTCCATAAGGGGATAATGGTATCACAGTTCAGGACAGGCAACCATGGAGAATTGTTTTATATGCTTCTAATAGTCAAGAAGTTTCAGTGGCCAGAGCTGGGTCTCAGTTTTCAAGGAGAAGTCAGTTCCAGGGCAGGAGATGGCACAATACAGGAGGAGAAAAACCATGCACGGGGGCTCTGGATCAGGCTAGCAGGGGCCGCAAATAGCTTCATCTCTTCTTAGCTACGAGCTTAGTTTGCATCATAATTAGACCAATGATGGCAAAGGTGCATAGAAATCGAAGAAAACTTTCAGAAACCGATTGTGTTTAGAATTTTATTCAGAGTAAGGTGATCTTTCCTCACTTTACCTCAAGATCAGATTATTTGAACATGGCGTTCCATCACTTAACTCCCCCTTGCTTAGCTTTATACATCAATCTGTCCTCCTCGCCCACAGTCAGCACAGTGGAGGACAATGAATTCATTATATTTGGCGACCTGTATTTTCTACTTGGACTCCATCGGTAATATTTATATTTTTCTATATTTACTGAGGACCAGATCTTTTCTAGTGGGATGCCCATCATTTTATTTATCTAAATAAAATCCACGCTCTGTGCCTAAGGGAATCACAGACTAGCAGGGAACAGGTACTACTAGAGTGTGACAGGCGAGTGGGCTGCCATGGGTCAGAGGGGGTGGGAGGCACTTCTGTCTGTAATGTGGAGTCTGAGAGCCTCCACAGAGGAAGGGGCCGGTGAAGAGAATTGGTGCCAACAAATTACAGGCAGAAAGGCCTGTTCAGGCAAATCACACAAACTGACCCTCACCATCTGTGAATGGTGAAATGTCTGCGGTGGTTGGAACACACAGCAGGAGAAAGTTACAGACTGGGATGGAAAGAGTCACACGAACCAGGTCCTGAAGGCACTGATTTTTTTGACAGGGTCTTAACTGTGCATCCTTGGCCTGAACTTACCGTAAAGGTCAGGCTAGCTTCAAACTCATAGAGATCCGTCAGCCCCTGCATTCCGCGTACTGGAGTTAAGGGCCTATGTCGCCATGATCTTGTGTGGATTACGGAATCGGGAAATCTTTCTCTGTGAGCAAGTGGACCAGAGTAAGGGGAAAGACAGAAGACAGAGTTCAGTGGAAAAGTGCTGCCCAAGGCTGAGCCCCTGAGTGTGATCCCTGGAACCCACGATGGAGGGAAGAGCTCACACACACACACACACACACACACACACACACACACACACACACACGAAAACAAATAAAATGGAAAGGGCTCGCAAGATCAGTAGAGGTGTGTGGTAATCCCAGGCCCACATTGTGGAAGGAGAGAATGGCTTCTTACAAGTTGCTCTCTGACCTCCACCCAAGGATTGTGTGGCCTGCACATATTCCTACCGCTTCCCACACACTAACTAACTAAATGTAATAAAATATTAAGTAAGAGTTGGGTCATTCGATTTAGACCTTACAGAACTACTTTGGCTGTTTCCAAGAGCATCTTTCAGGCAAATGGTCTCTTTCACTCATCTTGGTTGGGATGTGCAGGTTATCTGAAGTCACTGAAGTTTTTCATCTACTTTGAAAACAAATTTATTTTGTTTTATGCATAAGAATGCTTTTCCTGCATGTGTACATGTGAGGTGCACCATGTACCTGCTTGGTGTCCTTGGTGCTTAGAAGATGCCATCACTCCCCACTAGAACTGGAGTTACAGCGGGTTGGAAGCCAGCATGTGGGTGTGGGGAACCAAACCTGGTTCCTCTTTAAGAACAAGGGCTTTTAACTGCTGAGCCATCTCCATAACCTTGAATTTCTCATCCGTTTTGCAAGTCTTTGTCATTATCGTGCTAAACAATTACCTCCATTTTATTTTCTCTCTGTTCTTTTTCTATTACTTAAAAAAAAAGTCATATATGTATTAGTCTTTTCTAAGTTTTCCAGTTTTGTTTCTGTGGTGATGAGTGAGAGTATGTGGGAGACAACCCTGTCTTAATTCAAAGAATCACACAGAGAAGCTGATGGATCTGTGGTCAGCAGGGGCCAGACTACACATTGAGCTGGCAGCAGAAGTCCATAGCATTAAATATATATATATATATATATATATATATATATATATATATATATTCCTGGGTTTGTACATATTAAAGATTCAAGACTGAAGGCATCATGGAGAGCAGTTGAGGTCAGGTGGTGTGCGGCAGGGTCAGAGTGTGCAAAGAAGTAGGGGAGTGGCCACTCTCCATTCTGTGAAGTTATAAAGGCAAAGATTAACTTGGAATGAGGATTCTGGGATGTGGAAGATATCAGGGCTGTGGGAAATTGGCCGAGGAAAGTGGAGGCATGGGGTGGAGTTGGTCTGAGAGGGAGAGGCTGTGTGTGCTCTAGACGCCAGAGCTGAGCATGGAGTGGGGCTACCAAAGCCGTTCGGAATCCAATTTCATTTGTAATCCAATTTTATTTGTAATTTTCCCTGAGTCCGAGTCTGCTTTGTCCCTGTCCTTCCTTGCTGTGTCCTGCTTCTTCCTGTTTGAAAACAGGAATGCTTATACCAGGCTATTGCTCGTTGTAGAGCCTGTATCTTTTTTTTTTTTTTTAATTTTGTTTGTTTTTATAGGACGTCATAGTTGAGCGATCACCTTGGTTGTGAGAGAAGTCTTAGTCCTTAGGCTTTCACACAGTGTCAGAACTGTTGGAGGCCATGATGATAGGGGATGGAAGGTTATGTCTTAAAAGTGATGTGTTTGGGTTTCAAGCTGACAAAGGGTGGTGATGTAATAGTTGATGATGGTTATCAACTTGAAAGAATCTAAAATCGTCTGTGAGATAAGGAGCTGTCTACATGTGTCTTGATTGAGTTAACTGGGCTGGGAAGACCCAGAGTAAAGGTAGGCAGCATCATTCCTTGAGCTTGGTCCCTAGGACTGAGAAGAAGAAGACAGGTGGCTGAGTAGGAACATTCATTGTTCCAGGCTGCAAAAATAGAAACAAATTTTTTGAGAGCTGCTTCAAGATCTCAAAATATAAAACTTCCACGTGACCTAGAGACACCATTCCTTGGCATATATTAAGGGGATTTCTAGTCTACCACAGTGGCACTTGTCCTGCACTTGTTGCTGCTCTATTCATAACAGCAAGGAATAGGCTAAAGAATAAAGTGTGAAACATGAACACAATAAAACTTTTTTCAGCTACAAAGAATAATTCACAGGAAATTAATATAACTAGAAATTATTACATTAAGTAAGAAATTATTGCATCTTGATTAGAGAGTGAATATTGTGTTCATTCAGACATGGATCCTGGTTTTAAATTTCTTTTTATGTGTATTTTTGTGGGAATATGAAAAGGCATTTTTCATGAATTGAGAGAAGGGCTGATGACGTGGGCCTGAGCAGGGTAATTAGAACCTGTAAGACATAAGGGTGGGAAGGAAACAGAAGGGTCCAAGTGGTGGCGGTGGGAGTCAACCAAAGCAAAGTGTCTGTGACAATGCCAAATGTCATCTGCTACGTAAATTAATTAAAATTATTAAAGGAAAAATCAAAGAGGAGCTGATAAAGCTGTGGGCTGGCCCTTCAGTGTATTCGTCCCAGAAAATACTCTGCTTTGAGTTTTGCTACTCTGCCCTTCACGAACAGGTGCTCAGTCGCATCTGCCTCCTTGAGAGGACCTGAGCAGGCCTCTTAGTGCTGCCTTTGTTTGGAAGTGCGTGGTCGGACCTTGTGCACACAGGGTTGCGTGGGTCTGAGAATGTGTTGTTTCACTATTACTTGGGGCAAAATGAGACTCATGATGTGGAAAATGGCCAACATCCTTCAAAACTATTGCTTGGCCGCACAACTGTGTATGGTAGGTACTTTGAGTGGGCTCCAAGGAGAGATGTGTTAATTACTGGGACTCAGCGTGGATTAATATTGAATCCGGCTCATTTCCTCTTCAGCTAGGATTAGTGAAATAATAAATTATATGTCTTAATGAAGAACCAGTTTATAGGAGAGAGGCCTAAAGGAAACACTTTAGGAAAAAGCTAAATGACTGTAATTCTTTTTTATTAATTGTAGAGAATAATTAAAATCAAAGCTTTAATTTAAAATCTGAGATTTCCAAGGACAATTTCTAATGATGGATTCAGTCACGGTATCTTGTAAAGGGGGACAGGTACTCAAAATGCCTAGAAGTGAAGCAAACACACAGTCAGGCAAGGCAGCTAAGGGACAAGATGAAGGAGACAAACTTGGAGGAAGCCCATAAAGTTGGAGCTTGATACTTGAACCCCAAAGAAGACTTTAATGCCCAGAGATCAAGCTCACAGGTGATCCCAGGAGGGAGCCGAAAGCTGGCTGTCACCTTGGCCGGTGGCATCATAAAACAATCTTGGGTGTTATTGAGATGGTAGGTCAGTGGGTCAAGATGCCTGCTGCCAACGCTGATGACGTGAGTTCAAACCCAGGATCCACAGTGTCCTCATGTTGTCCTCTGACCTCCACACATACTGTGTTTACTAAGCATTGGCATCTTTACAGGGGCTACAACACTGAAAACCTGACTCTCTATTCCCCGCATTTACCATTCATTAACTGCTGTTCTATCCTCAGAGATGCATCAGGCCTCGTGAGACAATCCCTACCCTGTCCCTACTCAGAAAAATTTCAGGACATCCTCACTTATGCCTGTATCTGGAAGTGTTTTCTGGATTCTTCCCTCTGGCAGCATCTGCGTTGCAGGTCTTACATTAAAGTCTGTGTCCATTTGGAGGTTTCTTTTTCTTTTCTCTTGTGTGTGTGCGTGCTGAAGATCTAGGGATATCCAGTTTTCCCAGCAGCCAGCACCATTTGTTAAAGAGGCTGTCTTTTTCCAATGTGTCTGATTTGACTTCTCTGTCAACAATCAGATAGCCATTCTATCTGTGTAGGAGTTCATTGAATTGCATAGAGTTTAGCCTGGGTGAGTGTTTGAGTAGCTGCCTTACTCCATGTGCTATGTTTTTGTGAATTCATTTTAATAAAGTTATTTTTTTAAAAAGCTGGGCCCTCTTTTATTCTATTTCACTGATGAGTATCTCTGTTTTCAATAGTATGACTCTGTGATGTAACTTGAAATTCCATGACGTGATAGCTTCAGCATTATACATTTTGCTCAGATTGCTTTGTCTATCTGGTGTCTTTTGTACTTGCATATAGATTTTAAGATTGCTTTTTGAAGAATGTTGATAGAATTTTAATGGAAACTTATACTGAATTTGTAGATTGCTTTGTAAAGGATAATAATTCTTACAATATTAATTCTTCCACTGCATGATCACGCAATTGCCTTCAATTTTCTTGTTTCACAATTTAAATTTTGAATTGTAGATGCTTTTCACATTCTTGGTTAGTTTTATCCTGAGGCAGTTTGTTGTTTTGTTTTGTATTTGTTTCTATTTCTCATATTGTGAATGGGATTATTTCTTTGATTGCTTCCTTAGTATGTTTATAGGATGGCTACTAGGTTTTCTGTGTTAATTTTGTGTTCTGGAATTCTGTTGACAGTGGCTATTGGCTCTAATGGTTTTCTGGTAGAGTCATCTACAAGTAAGGACACTCTGACTTCCTCCTTCCCTGTTGTAGCCCCTGGATTCCCCTCTCTTATCTTACTGCCCTAGCTAAGGTGTTGATTGTTGTAAGAGCTGAGAAAGTGGACACCTTGCATTATGACTGGTTTTGGTGGAAATTCTTTGAGTTTTTTTCCCCATGTAGCATGATGTCAACTGTAGATTTGCCCTACATAGCATTTGTTATGTTTCCATATTCTCCTTCCATCATCAGTCTTTTAGTTTTTTTGCCCCCGTGAGGGGATGTTGCATTTTTATTAATTTGGGTTCCTTGTCTTTCTTTAGGTCAGTTTGACTAAGAATTTATCTTGCTTATCTTTTCAAAGAACCAACTTGTTGATTCAGCAATTCTTTGCATTGTGCTTTTAAAAATTTCTACTTTATTAATTTCTGTCTTAATGTTAACAGTTTCTTTGTGTATGGTCTGCTTCTGCATTTGACTCATTGATTTTCAAAGACCTTAAGTTGTTTGTTTAAGATTTCTCTGGCTGATCACTGCAGACACGTACAGTTCCAGGGCTGCATTCATTGTATCTCATAGGCTTTGGTATGCTGTGACCCATTTTCATTTGATTCCAGGACATTATTATCTCCTTCCTGATTCTTTTGAAGAGCATTAGCATTTAATAGCTTACATTTAACTTCCACGAGCTTGCGAGTTTTCTGTAGTTTCTCTTGCTGTTGATTTTTGGCTTTATTTCATTATAGTCAGGCAGATTGTAAAATGATGTTTCGATTTCCCTGTATTTTTTGAGAGTTGCTCTGTGTCCTAATATATAGACTATTTTATTGAAAGCTACATGCTGCTGAGACTGAGACAAATGCATACTCGGCAATGCTTGGGTGAAATGCTCTACAGATGTCCATTAAGGCTATTTTATGTATGATGTCATTTAACTCTGATGTTTCTCTGCTCATTTTATTTTTGGTAGGGATGATCTTTCTGCTGGGGAAAGTGGGATATTGAAGTCACTCACTATCACTGTGTTGGTGGTTATTCCGTCACTTTTATCCACTAGTATTTGTTTATAAAGTTGGATGAATCATATTTGTGAATATGTTTAGAATTGTAATCTTCTTTTAATGGATCAATTGTTTTCTTAATCAGTGTGAGGTTATAGATTTGAAAATCTCTTCTTGCTAGGTTTAGCTTGAAGTCTATTTTGCAGGATACTAGAACAGTGACACTTGCTTGCTTTCTAGTTCCATTCATTTTGGAATGTTCTTTTTTAGCCTAAGGCTAAAGCACACACACGCACACACACACACACACACACACACACACACACACACACACACACACACAGACTAGTGATTATCACTGGCATGATAGAAAGTGGAGGAGAAAAAGCACATAGTATATAGACTTGTATGATCAAAAATGGAGAGTAGAGGAATTTTGCCTAGAAGATAGAGAGGTAAGATATGAAATAAAGCAGAATAGTTCCAACTCTCAAGGGGCTGAGACACAGACAGCCTGCAAACCAAGCCAGAATGTGTTATTTGGAGGAGGAGGAGACAAAAAGAACGAGTAAAGAGGAATACACAATGTGGTCCAGGGCAAGAATAGAGTAGGACTGAGCTGCTCTGCTGACATGGTGTTTGGTGAATCCAACACAGGACTGAGTGGAAAATGTGATATGGAAACTGACTGGTCTGATTGATAGATTCTCCCTGGCCTCTCTTGTGCTCCTTTCTTGTCTTGTAGATGCCTATTAGCCACTGCATGATGCTCCTCTGGGATGGGATGCCAATTCTCCTGTCTAAGCTTCCTTTGGATGATCAGATTAGGGATGTGATCAGGGATACTGTCCTTGTGTGTGAGCGGTGTTTCACAGATCGACTCTCAGGTCTAACAACTCTGCAATTTCCTTTAGGGTTCCGGTTATGAAGGCTGGCCCACCCCTGGGCTAATGTCACTAGTCTTGCCTGTTACTTGTAGTGTGTGTGAAATGTCAGGTGTATACTTGGTTTACTGACAGGTTTTCAGTTTCCTTCATGCTGGGCAGATGTGATTCAGTCTCTGTAGGTATAATGTTGTTGCCCACTGTGTAAAGATTCAAATGCTGACTTCTGTGTCCCACATGTCTGTTTGCAATCCTTGTT
This sequence comes from Acomys russatus, assembly GCF_903995435.1. NCBI lineage: Eukaryota > Metazoa > Chordata > Mammalia > Rodentia > Muridae > Acomys > Acomys russatus. The sequence goes on along the minus strand of NC_067161.1, from coordinate 45,454,618 downwards.
CTGAGATTCTCCTGTTTAAATTTTGCTACCCAAATGTCCCCTGATATGTCAATAAAGCAGCTTATTAGCCAATCACTGATCAGAGGAGAGAATAGGGCGGGACTTCTTGTCAACCAAGGGAGAAGAGAGAGGGAGAAAGTAGGGGGTTCAGGCAGAGGGGAGAGGTCCAGGAGACATCATGAGAAAAGAGCAGCTGGATATGAGGGACACAGAAACCAGCATTTGAATCTTTACACGATGCACAATAACATGCCTATAAATGTCTCAGTGTTCTGCCTGTTGGGTTTCAGCATATAGTGCCTTGGCACTTGGTCTGAGTTTACCAATAGTATAGTTTGCAGAGAGCCCCAGGTTGCTGAGCCACAACAGCAGCAGAAGTGTTTTTGAAATGTATATCTAAGTTCTACTCTGCTAGTTGCCATTATCAAACTTGCAACACTAGGTGAAGGAGGTCCTTTCTTCTACTGCTGATGCTGTGGCTTTATCTTTCCAGCTGTTTAGAGCAGCCATTGCTTTTCTGATAATTTTAAAGCATGCACCAAGAAGTTAGGACTAAGGTACAATGAAACAGGAGCCAAGGATTGCTGTTCTCTAATGATAACCTAAGAGATGCATTAGTTTTGAAAGAGCTCAGACCCAAGTAATCCATCATAGGTGTACTTGCCACATGGGTGGCCATTAGTGATTTTCTAGAGTGCCATCAAAATGTATCCAGATAACCCATATGTTAGGATGAAATTATCCCAAGAGACATCACAGTGTCTGGAAGAATCTGGAACCACTGATTCTGCTTACACCCGAGTTCACACACTGTCTTCTGATCAGGCAACAGCTGAGGAAAACACCTATGCAAGGAAGTCAGCACACTGCCTACACTCAATTTTCTTTATGGTATGTACAGCATCTGTTCTGAGGACATACTACGTGGATAGTAGGCTCCAATAGATAAAGCATAGTGTAGATAAGGAGTTGAGAAGAGACCAAAGATTACCCTCCCATGGGGTGCTCTATGGGTTGTATTGCCAGCGAGAAGAGAAGCTTAAAGTGCTCAGAGGGCACAGCTTCTTAGTCTGTTATAATAGTGATGTTTGGGACAGTGGAGATGCTCCCCCTTCTCTGAAATACTGAAGGTGAAGGAGTTAAAACTCAGCCCTTGTCTTAGGATTTGTATTGCTTCAATGAAACACCATAACCATAAAGCAAGTTGGGAGGAAAGGGTTTATATCATGTACACTTCCGTATTATTGTTCATCATTGAAGGAAGTCAGGAAAGGAACCTGTAGGCAAGAGTTGATACTGGGGCCATGGAAGGGTGCTGCTGACTGGCCTGCTTAGCATGGCTCGCTTAGTGTGCTTTCCTATAGAACCAACAGCTGGGCCCTTTCCCATTGACCATTAATTTAAAAAAAAACCTTTATAGCCAAATGTTATGGAAGCATTTTCTCAGTTGAGGCTCTTTCCTTTCAGATAACTCTATTTTTTGTCAAGTTGACATAAAAACTAGCCAGGAAAATTGACTCCTTTTCATCTTGATACACAGTCATATCATGCATTGCATATACTAAAAGGGTTTAAACCATAACCTTTCCTTTCTTGTTCATCCCCAAGATTACACATTAACATCAACATCACAATCCAAAACATTTTTTACAGAGTTTAAAAGTATCACAGTTTTTACAAATCAAACATTTAAAAAAATTCAGTCTTTAAAAGAATTAAAGTCTGGAACTGTGCCCCATCACTAGCAGGGTGCTGTGTAATAAGTCCAACAAAAAGTTGGTGTTCTGCCACTGGCAAAAGAAGGGTCTGAGGCAACGTCTAGCAGGGCAACCTGAACATTAAGTGCAGAGATGACACACCACTGTGGAGAGCCTTGTACATAATTCTAGACTCATGTCACGTATTCCACCAGTTGTTATCTCTTTCTACTGAAAAGGGGTAATCAAGTTTGATGCATGTGTACTGGGCATAGCAGGCTGGTGATGACTATCTTGGGAGAACTGTCAACACCACCCAAATGAAAACAGACCCATATTTTCCAAAGAATCCCTGCCTCTCAAGAGAGAGAGAGAGAGAGAGAGAGAGAGAGAGAGAGAGAGAGAGAGAGAGAGAGAGAGAGAGGAGAGAGAGAGAGAGAGCAGAGAGCAACCAGAGAGAGAAGGGAATCCAAAGCCATCCAAACACAAGAACTGAGTGGTTCCTGGGTATGTAAAGATGGGTCTCTGGGATCCACATTCTAGTGACTGCTCAGACAACAGCTGAGAAAAACACTTAGGCAGCTCACAACAGGAGATGGTGTTTTTTTTTCCTGGATCACAAACATTAAGAATTTATGCAATGTGGTGATTATTCTATATACATTATCTGTTAATATTTTTAAAGGAAAGAAAGAGTAATTCTCAAATACTTTCTCAGCTAGTTCCTTGCTATAGAAGGCAGTAGATGATGATGATTCTAAAGATGATAAAAAGAAGGGGGGGGGGAAGCCTGGAGTGTCATAAGAGGCAGAAGAAAATTCCTTGAAAATTTTACTGAGTTCATCCTTATCCCAAAGCTTTATGGGAGATGTCAAAGATCAGGAAGGACATGACAGCCGGGCACCAGCGACAGATGAGGGACACAGTAAGGTTGAATCTCGTATGAGCAATTTCTATTGCATAACAGTGACCCCTGCATGGTAGAACAACTGACACTATGCCTGTGAATGTGGAGATAAGAGGCATCAGGCCATCTGGGTAGCACAAAGAACGGGGAGGAAATAGGCATGACTGGTACCATGATGCAACCCCAGGAGACAATACGTTTTGAAGTCTGTTAAATAGAAACCAGAACAGGAAGCTGCAGTGGGGACCATGGCTCTCCTCAGAGAGCTGACACCATTAACACAGTACAAATAAATAAACCACACACTCTCAGAGCGTAACCTAATCCTCAGTGTGAGCCCCTATGTTGCAAGAGGCAGTAGTGACCTCAGCGTGCTTTCTGTAAATTCAACTGCTCTGTGACTTGAGGCATTGTTAGAAAGAGCCCTTCGGACTCCGGGCTCCATGTGAAGGCTCCAACCTGCTGGAGTCTTTGGAGTACTTGGTAGCCCATGGCTGTGCCAGACAGATTGTGAGCTGAGAGGAATTCATGGCCTCCTCCTTCTCCTCTTCCTCTTCCTGCTCCCATCATCCTTGTTCCCCAAAAGATTGAACTGAGGACATAGACAGTGTGTGCTACCTGTCCCATGGAGAGCAAAGGTAGGATGTGCGATTGATTAGAGGGAGTGAGGAGAGGGAGGTCTAGTTGTTCTTGCTGTATGGAAGTCTATATATATGTATGTATATATGTATACACACACACACACACATATTTAATATATATTGCTGTATGGTCCACCCCTTTCCCAAACACTTGTGGTGGAGGGAGGGTGAGGCAGAGGTGATCACTGCAGGCAGGCATCCTTCTGAATACTATTACGACATTCCTCCCAAGGCACACAGAGGGCCAAGAGCGTCACCTTGTTCTTATCAAAGCTGGTTCAACAAGCGTTGTGGGCATGGCAAAGCTTTCCAAGTACCAGTTAGAGTAAATAATTGTTCACTTAGTGACTATAAAATTACATCCAGTGTTCCTGTGTTTAAGAAAGAGATATGGCTCTCAAGTAACCCAAAACTCAGCAGCCAAATAAAAGCAGAGCTAGTAACACAAAACTGGACTTCTACTGGGGATGATTAAATTGTAAAATACCAGGAGTACAAGACTACCCTCCACAAGCCCAGTGGAAAGGGAACAGTAAAGAAATACAAATGAAGTTAATTTCTTTAAGAGCAAATTAACGTGCCATCAACTGTCTTCGTTACATCGCTGCTAAGAAGAGGACTCGCTTGCCAGATCTTTAACTTTTGGACTTCAGACTCAACAAATATTTATTGGTGCCTGTGTTTTCCCAGGCCTGGAGGACATAACATAATTTAAATTTCAGCATTTTTATGAAATAAAATGTTCTTTCAGTAAGGTCACATGGCTGCTGAGCCATCCAGTTAGAGCTCAAAGGAAGGGTGGTCCCCAGTATGCTAACGAGTCCTTTGACAAGACAAGAAAGGAATGAGTGATAATGGAAATTGTTCTCAGGGAATTAATTAAAGCATTTCTTACTAATTGAGGAGTCTCACACACCCAGAGCAACTGCAAAAATCCCAGGGAGCTGATATACACTGTCCATTCTCCAATGTGTCTGCTCAGATGTGAGGCCACCTCTGAGATTCATGGAGCATGAGCTTGTGAAAAAAAACCAATGAGCTAACTGGTCCCCGTCTAGCCTCAAGGTTGACTTTAACTTTGAAACATTAGAAAATCCTAGATATGTGAGGTTAGTAAAAGTATAAATAAGCAATAAATAAGGCTGGCTTCATTTTCTTCCAAGGAGCTAAGAGCTTTGACATTTGGTAGTTCTGATATTAAAAGCATAAGGGGTGGAGCACTGAAGAACTGGGTGTGGTCTTCACACTCGTCATCCCAGAACTTGTGTGGCTAACGCAGCATGGTGTATTTAAAGCTATCCTAGGCTACATGGAGAATTCGAGGATAAGTCTCGAGGGATACTTGTATCAAAGTAAACTAGTATACTACAACAAAAAACCCCTATAAACACAAACACTTGAGCATGACAGCTAACAGCATGGCCTGCTGGGAAGACTGGCCGTTATTAGCAATAGTCAGAGTTACCCTGAGTCATGTCTTCCAGGACACTGAGTCCAGAGTTTCAGACCAGTCAGATGTCTCATTGTTTTTTACTGGAAATGTGTAGCCCTAAGATAGTTTGTAATGGATCCCGTGTCTTTCATGATAAATTGCAAACGTGTTTCTAACAAGGGTATTAAATTTTGCTTCTTATGGATACTTTTCAAAAGAATACTTTATTGAAATGATTTTTAAACCTTTATTGTGCTTTTCAGCTTTTACTTAAACATGTGTACATTTTTACCTATGTAGACATTGTACATATTTGTAGCTCAGAATAAATAACTCTATGAAACAGAATACTGTCTATAAAATGAGAAGATATCTATTTAAAGGTACAAAGATGCTTATTTTTTATTTATACTATTTAAACCATACATAAGGTTTTTGATGAGAAATATGCAAAGCTGTTTTGACGTGAAGCTGGAGAGACGGCTCACATCCACATGTCAGCTCACAACTCCTGGAGCAGCAATTCAAGGACAGTCTACATCCACACCTGACCTCTGGAGGTCCCTGTACAGAAAGTATACATGTAAAGTCTGCAGGCACACACACACACACACACACACACACACACACACACACACACAAATAATAAATTCATCTCAAAAAACTATTTTGGCATCAGTGAAACTACATTACATTTGTTATGATTGTCCCTCTTTTCTCACAGATGATAATCTGGCCCATGATGTGTCTTCTTTCTTTCTTTCTTTCTTTCTTTCTTTCTTTCTTTCTTTCTTTCTTTCTTTCTTTCATATGTCTTCTTTCAACCAACTGTCTCAATAAATTCTTAGCTGAGCATCACTATATGCAAAATTTCCATTTAATATAAATTATAATCTTCTTTAATGCAAATCCAGGAAGCAAATTGTGTAATAAGATGTTTAAAATAAATATGTGAATTATACCAGTCTTTAAAGATTAATGCCTTTATTTTTTCCACTGTGATATAATAGGCAAATCAATTTACAGAAGAAAGGTTTTAGCCAGACCACAATTTAAGGTTACAGTCTGTCATGTCAGGGAAGTCAGAAAGGGAGGAACCTGAGGAGATGGTCACGCTAGCTACATCTACAGTCAGTATCAGAGCGCTATGAGTTTGTGCATGTTGCCAATCAACATGCACAAAAGCATGTTTTCTCCATGCTTACACATTTGGAACCCCACCCAGAGAATGGTACCACCTCTACTGAGTGTGTCTTCCCACCTCAATACTCAAGATAATCCCCTACTGGTAAGCCTAGAGACCCATCTCGTAATTATCATCACAGTTTTATAATAATATATGTAAAGTCTTTTCATAATAAGCAAGCACAAATATATCAAAATTTTAAAAGTAAAATGAAATTAGCTTGTGGCATTAAAAATTTCTCCATCTCTCTCTTGGATATATGTGTGTGTGTGTGTGTGTGTGTGTGTGTGTGTGTGTCTGTGTGTATACATATATATATTTCTACAACTTTGTCTTCATTCTTACATCAATAATTACACATACATATTTTTAATGAACTCTTCCTGTACATACATGTTAATCTGTATGTCTTGGCATTACTAGTTATATATTCATGGCTTTAGCTTAGCTGTAAAAGTAACACCTGCACATTGCAGTGTGAAAAAATTAGCAAATGTAAAATGAACATAGAAATTACCAATGCCCTAATTACTCAGAGGTACTCATATTTCATGTATTCTTAATTACACTTTTCTAATATCGAAGTAGCTTAAAATTAACAGGAGTGCAAAATCAGCACCTAGAATTCCCATGAGTTCCTTCCTCACCGCGTTTCGCATCGACGCCTTTCACAGCAACACAGCACTTTGTCAAAATCAACACATTGCCAACAGTCTGGCCTGTCGCTCCACCTTAGCTGGAGTCCATCAGTTTCCAGAGACATTTTAGCCTTGTGCGTGTATCTCCCTGAAATTGCATCACATGTGTAGACTTGAGTAACAATAACCCCACTAGGATGCAGAATTGTCCCGCTAACACAAAGAAGCTGCTTTGTGCTGTCTCTCTGTCACACTCACCTGGCCATAGCCCCACACACCCACTGGCCTGCTCTCCATCACTGCAGCTCCATTGTGCTGAGATTTCTCATTTCCACTCTGTATCATATTCTTGAACTCTGTCCAAGTTGTGTCCATCAGTCAGTTATATCATTAATTCCTAGGCATAGTCCATGGTGTGGATCTACCACAGATTAGCCACGTGTCCATAGATGGTCATTCATGTTAGTTGAAGTTCGGGATTCTTATGAATAAAACTGCTATGAGCATCCATGTACGAGTTTTAGTGACAGTAGGTGTTTTACTTATATAGTTTAAAGTTCCACTAGTGTTGTGTGCTAGCTGGACTTTATTGTTTATGTGTGTTGAGTTTTATACTGTCTGGCATAGTGACTATGCCATTTCATATTCCTTCTGAAAATACGTGTTAGTGTTTTTAAAATACAGATCATTCACATAAAATTAGGTACTTATTACATAATTTTATATCAGTCCTTGAATATTATTTGAAAATACAGTTTACTCCCTGCAAGCAAACTGATTATGTGGATATATTGTATTTTATCAAACCACTTTTTAAGATTTAATTTTTTCAAAAAAACCCATTCCTGTGATCATTAATTCATGGTTGGGCTAGCGATGAAAACGCACTGTAATACTAAGAGTTTGTGCTGTAGGCTGGTGATGCTCCAGTCAGTCCTCAAAGCTTCTTTTTGCAGCAGGCAGAGGTTAATGCAGAGACTCATACCTATGCAAGTGCTGAGGCCATAGTGCTCACAGCAATACGAGAGCATATCTGTACCAACCCTCCCAAGCTTAGGGGGAACATCACTGAAGAAGGGGCAAAGAGAATGTAAGAGCGAGGGGATGGGAGGAAGGCAGTGAAATGCTGTCTTCTGGACATGCCCTTTGTGTTCATGGACTCACAGCAGCTGCGGTTCTTTGCACATGACCAAGACAGGCAACACGGCAGCATGTAAGGGGGAGGGCCTGATGGGGCTCCACCCTAGCCGAGGAGCTAAGGGCCATGTGTGGCTGCTGAGAAAGGGGAATCATTTTCCTCAGAGTTGTGGCTGTATGTAGGATGCTTCGGCGGATGGCTCCAAAACCATATGCATGCAGGAAGCACAACTGAACTCAAGGAGGAGGAGAAGGAAGAGGAGGAGGAGGAGGAGGAAAAGGAGGAGGCTTGGGAGGGAAGACTGGGTTGAATGCGGTTGAGATGCATTGTATACACACATGAAATTGTCAAAGAATGTCAAATAAAATGTCAAATAAAAACATCCTAAAATAGTATGATAGCAAACAGACTGGCACAGGTTGCATGTGTCAACCTCACACAAATGCACGGGCTGTGTCTTCCTTTATCTCTCCCTCTGCATGCTTGGTAACGGGGTAACATGTCTCTGTGGCTGGTTGCTCTGGTAACGGGGTAACATGTCTCTGTGGTTAGTTGCTCCTAATGGCATTTATCTGTTGGTGTCATTTCTCTTCTTTTTGTACATTTTTTAATAGTTTAAGAGCAGGTTTATTGAAGAATAAGTGACAGACAGTAAATTATAAATAGTCCGTGGTAAAATTTAACACGCTTTGGGGGTGTGGATTCATATGTGGATATCTCCATGAAAACGGTATGCAATCTGTCACCCCCATGGTGTCCTCAAGCCCTTATTCCTTTCCTTTGTTCTCCCATCCATCAACCACGTTATTACCAGACGGCTGCTGACCCTCTTCCTATCATCTTATTTTAGCTTATATTTTTTCTAGAGTTTTACAATAAATTAAAACACTCGGTGTGCCTGTCTGAATCTCTCTGCTAGTCTCTCCACTGCTGTCTTCGTCTCTCTAATCTTATGGTTGACTTTTTTTTCCACTCAAGATCATTAATGATTCATCATTCACATTATTCTTATGCAATAGATAATTTATCTTTATTGCCAAGTAGTATTCCATTTTGTGGATGTGCCGCAGTTTGTTTACCCATATGGGTTTTGATGAGTGCTTTCCGGCTTTGAGCAAGCACAAATAACGCTTGCTATGAGTAGTCATGTGCAAGCCTGTCTATGAACCAATGTTTCTGAGTCTTCTCTCAGATAAATAACAAGGCAAGTGACACCAACAAGTGTCTTCATTCTGGAGACTGCCAGTTGTCTGCCCCAGAGGTTCTGTCACCTTCACGCTCCGCACAGGTCTAGAGAGTTACAGTTGCTCACCAGGATATATTTTCAGTACATGCACTCTCAATGACGTCACCCTCTTCCCTGGTGCTCGTTTTCTGAAATGTACCTTCTCTTTCTACTACCTCTTCTGCCAAAGTTAAACCTATGAGCCACTGAGTTTTGAGGCTTCTTGATTTAATCAGGAAATAAAACGTTTATCAGAAAAACAGTTGTAAACAATCTTCCGAGGCTGTGTGTTGTTTCATCTTAACATTATCTTTGTGGACATGGACACTGCAGTAGCAGCAGCCTGTGTTTTTTTTTTTTTTTTTAATCTTACTTTTTTATTTTATTGAAAGTAGATTCTCTCACACAATATATCCCCATCACACATTCTGCTCCCTCCATTCCTCCCAGCTCTCCTAACCTCTTCTCTTCCCCACATCCACTTCCCTTCAGACCTTGTCTGGGTTCTGCAGCCTTAGTGGTATTTCCCACCAGGAAGAAATTCCTCATTCCTGTTTGAGTTACTTTATATATAAATACAAATTTTATGTGATGTGTGTATATAGTTATTTGAATGCTTTTCTTCCTGTATGTTACAATCTCTCTCTCTCTCTCTCTCTCTCTCTCTCTCTCTCTCTCCTCTTTCTCTCTCTCTCTCTCTCTCTCTCTCTCTCTCTCTCTCTCTCTCTCTCTCTCTCTCTGTGTGGTATGTGTTTGCGTTTGTGTGTGCATGTGCATGTGGTATGTGTTTGTGTGTGTGCCTGTGGGGAGTGGGAATGGGGTATCAGAGGTTTAGGTTTTTGTCAGCTTCTCTTTTATTATGGTTCTTGTTTTGTTTGTTTGTTTGTTTTGTTTTGTTTTGAGACAGAGTCTCCCATTGAGCCTGGAGCTCACCAGTTGGCTTGGTCACGTGGCTGAATTCCAGAATCTACCTGTCTCCATGTATTGTGGTTTTGAAGTCTGTTTCTCATTCTTACATGGCCCGTACTTTATCCACTGAGCCATCTCTACAGCTCCCCAAACTTCTCATTGCTTTAAAAATCTTTTGTAGCTTTTATTTGATTGTCCCATTTTCAGTGTGTGACAAAAACATTTTATCAAATTTTTCTAGAGCAGCACCTGGCCTAGATTTACCTCAGTCTCAACCAACAAAAAATTTCTCGAATCCTTCTAGAGTCCCACGAAACTATGTTTTCTTTCTTTGAACAAAAAACATTTGCATCAGTTCCATGGTTTCTGAAAACAGTAACAGCTTTCTTGGGGCATGAAGGGTGCTGAAAAGCAAATACATTACAATGTAGCTTGTCTATTTTTTCCCGGGCTTTTTAATAATATCCAAAAAAAAAAAAAAAAAAAAAAAAAAAAAAAAAAAAGCTTAGCCATGGACAAGTTCTACAGCCCTGACAAGCCTTGTAGGCGGTCATCTCCACTGAAGCCCATTTGCCATGCTGCAGCATCTACATGGAGAATTTGCATCCGCATGTAGTGTTGGTGTCAGAGCCAAACTGAGAATGTCTTCCTGTTTTCACAGAGGCATAATTTGCAAGTTGAGCATCAGAAATAGCCACAGTCTGCATTTCTGGAGAGTTGGCCTGCAATGTAACTGAGGCTGCTTCATCAGTTTGCAAAGCAAACTGTAGACACTGGCCTATACCCAGGGTAGGAACGAACTTCCTAGGCAGCAGGTGTTCACTGTCTTAAAAAACGGACCCGAGGCTCAAGGACTCGACGGACCCTCCAGCTGGGATTGACTGCGGTTCAGAGGGAAGAGTGTCACTTAATAAAGTCCCCTTCCGTCTTTGCAAAACAGGCTGTGGGTAAACCAGACTTTTTTTTTTCTGGAAACATGACCAGAAGAGGATCTAGCCCCCTTTCCAGTTTCCGATTGAGCAGGACAGCATTACCTAAATGAAAATTAATCGTTTCTGGAATTTATGACACACAATAATTTACCACCAGACACTGGTTTCATCTGATCTTGTTTATTCGTTTTGTTTCGTGACTATAGCAAAATAACCAGGATTGAGTACTTTATAAAAAACATAAGTCTGTTGTTTTGTTCAAGGTTCCAGAGTCTGGTTAGGCAGGGGGCAAGCCTGGAGGCTTCATGTGGAGATGGTTAATGGTGTACACACGAATGCCTGACACTTCACAGCCTTTACGGAGCAGACACTAGATTTAAAACTAACTCATAAAAGTTCAGGTTTTAATGCGAAGGCAGTAAAAGTAAAGTTCAGAAATGCCTACAGAGAGAAGACATTTTCTAAAGAATGTGCTGTCTTATCCTTACGACACTGTAACAAAATACCCGAGGCTGCTACTGTTAGAAGAGGAGAGGTCTGTAGAGGTCTGTGGAGCTCCTACCTTGAAGCTGGCATGTTGAAGAACATGGTTCTGGCATCTGGCGAGGATCCTCTTGCTTTATTCTAACACAGTGAAGGGCGTCGCAGAGTGACATGAAACAACTCTGCTAGCTCAGGTTTCTTCTCTTCTTTCTAGAGAGCTACTAATGCCATCTATCTGTCCACCCAAACCCCCACTTCCAGACACCATTAACGTATGGATTTGCGGATTAAATTTCCACACTGAACTCCGGGGGATGCCTTCAAACCACAGCCAGGGGTATCATGAAATGTAAGTAGGCTGTGCATCATAAAGGGGCAGTTCCCAGGGGACCAAGACTTATGACGTCTGAAAAATAAGTAAAAATAAAAGTAGTTTTTATTAAAGCAAACAGGTATGCCTACCATTATATCCTACAAACTTGCTATTTCCTTCATGTCTTCCATGTGGATTTTCTGTTTTAATTTCCACAGTGTTTCAGAAAAATGGCTAGTATTGGATGGTATAAGAGTTTTTAACGTCATCTACATTTAACCTACGTTATATTCCTGAAAGTCAAACTATAAAAGATTCTTCAACTTTTCTGTATAAAAGATGGGGAATTAAGTGAGTTTTAAGTTGTCTTCCTGCTTTCTTTATTTTCTGTTTCTAAAAAAGAGTTTAATAATTTATAATTTTATGCGTATGTGTGGTGGGTGGTTTTTGTGTATGAGTGCAGGTGCCTGCGGAGGCCGGAGGTGTTAGACCTCTGGAGGCTACAATTGCAGGCAATTATGAGCCACCTGACATGGCTGCTGGAAATCGAACTTAGGTCCTCTACAACAGCAGCAAGCTCTCTTAACCTCTGAGCCATCTCTCCAGCTCTTCTTTATCTACTTTTTTTTTTAAAAATAAGGTGTTATCTGGGATGATGTACTACCCTACAACCTTTCTATTTTAGTAATGTGTATGAATACATTTTACATTTAGCCACTTTAAAAAAAAACATTTACAACAAATCAGTATCCGTGTGTGTGTGTGTTTGTGTGTATTTATTACTATGTACTTTCTCAATCCATGTATTGTATTCTCTGTCTTCCCAGCATCAAAATTCACTCATTTCTTAGGGTGTTGACTTGACTACCTTAAATGAAAACAAATGTCTAATTTTTGGCATATAATATTATGTTAAAATAAAATCCAAATACTGTAGACTCAGTAATTAAAGATGGAAGCATCCCATTCGCTCTCCCCAGGGAAGGACTATCCTTAAAGGTCCTTGCCTTTTCTGATAGATTTTTCTCTCCTCAGCAACTGGGGACACTTTAATCTCAAAATCTGTGTCCTCATAAACTTGTAGCTCTCAGACCTGGAAAACCCTGCTTTGATCGTTTCTTCTTTCCAGTCATTCTGTTTGCTCTCCTCATGGCTCCTAGGGCTGACAGCCCAGTCCACCTCAGACGCCAACATCGCAGGTATGAGACTTCCGCCATTTCTTTGGGTTCCCACCCACTTCTCGCTGGCTATCATTGTGGAGTGGGCATGCGTAAGGAGACGGGATTAAACACAGCTGTGGGTAGTATAGCTGCATCAAAACACACCACCAGCGCGACAGCGAGGCAGCCGCCGGGTCTGAAGACTGACGAACATAACCTTTCATTCCTGTGATTCCTGTAGAAAGCCAGGCATGAAGAGTCTTGCGAGCCACTGTGGAGTGTCTCTCCTTTATGAACAAAAGCAGAGACCAGCGCGTCACAACACAGGCCCTCCAACTCTGGCCATGGTGCGCCTCAGCGGTTATGCTGCCCCGTCATCCTGTTTGTATGGGTGGAATTTTTAGTATTTTTGATGCTCAGTATTTTGGTGAGCTATTTCACAGGTCTTATTTTTATTGAAATTCTTAAGCAGTGTTTGTTGATTAGAGAGATAAAGAAGTGATACCATTATTACTGTCTTTTATTTAAAATGTAGACATGAAAGAGGTGGGGAGAAGAAAGATGCAGGGCTCCCACTTTAAGTATCAGAATTGTTTTCTTTGTCATGGTAAGTTTTTCTCTTGTCTAGGAGTTCTTACCAAGAGGTGGGGGGAGGAGGAGGAAGGGGCGGAGGGCGGGGAGCTAAATTCCTCTAGAGGGAAGAAGTAGCAGTGAGCCTGGCTGCAAATCCATCCCCAACACTCCGTGCTTGTTTTCTGTCACAACCATCCTCCTGGAACCAATAAGCTGTTGATGAAAAACCTTTTTACTCAATACACTGAGTAAGCGTAAGCTGTGTTTTAGAAACCTAACCATTTTCATGTCACTAGCTGCAGGGATGAAGACAAAAGCTGTGCCTAATTGTTAACAACCTTACCAAGCCCATATTGAATTTCTGATGCATCCCAAATGCCTTCTTAGATTAGTTCCTGCACCCCCTCCAGCTCACGCACTGCCTAGCTGGGAGGGTCCAGCATTTTAAGATGCTAAGGTTTCAGGGACATATGAAACAGTAACAGACTCTCTTCGTTTGGAAACAGCCCTGCTCTCCAGCAGCATCTGGATGCAAGGAAGGATGATTTCTCGCTGTGGACGGCCAATAGCATGCACGCGGTCCACCTGCTTCAAGATGGCTGACTCCCAGCTGCTGTGTAAAGAGAAGGAACGCGGATCAGCGCCACCTTGTAAAAGTGGCCATCCCAGCGCAGATGCAGTTTCCCTCACAGAGCAGGATAAATTCTCTCCCGAGCCCTAGAACTTGTATTGCTAAGTGGATACATATTTTCCCAAGTGCGGAGGACCACAGTTACCTGTAGGATGAACTCAAACTCATTTGAGGGGCAGGAACTCCATCTTAAGATTTTGACCCCAGAGCCACTCTGGGGCATGCTTTTCGGAGTAAAGGTGGCATAATTAAGGCCTTCAGATTAAAGTGGCATTTATTGATGGAAGCTTTGCCTTCTGAGCAACCGACCTCGTTTGTCATGCGATCGTCTGCTCAGAAAGTACATGCTGGAACCATTACATGTCCAGTGGGGTCTCTCTGCTTGAACAAGGTCTAAGGGCAGGACGAATAAGATCATTTTCCTTGAGGTCTGCCTCGCTCGTTAGCCTTTTCATGGGTGATGTAACTTCTCCTTCCCTCCACGTGAGCATAGGTCCCTTGGCTCTCAACTGAGCGAGCAGGTTCCATTATTGTTATAAATTATGTGCCCGATCCCAAGCGGCCCTTGTCCCAAGGTACAGATCCTTACTGAAGATGAACTACTATATGACAGCACAAGGAAAAATACACTTTAGGAAGTAAAACTAACACACATTTTAAATAATACACTGCTAATTCGTCCAGCATGTGTAACATGGATAATGTCTGTGACAGGCAGTGAGTAGTTCCCATATTTTATGCATGAAGTTGCAAAATACACAGTCCACACATACACACACGTGGACGTGCACACGCACACACACACACAGACACACACACACAGACACACAGAGACATACTGGTAGACAGAGAGACCTCGTACACTTTTGTATAAATAAACAGATTAGTGCTCTAATTTTTTAATTCATGGTTTTGTTTAACCTTCCCGCCTTCCCTAATTTCCCAGTTATTCTTAGTTACAAACCACTGCTCCCTGATTTTTTTCCTATCCTTGAGTAACATGCAACAGCATTAGAAATTGTCCTGTTGGCAAGGTAATGACGGTGCTATGGAATTATGTTGTCCACAAAACCTCAGACTGCCACCAAGTGCAAATGGCTTCCCTATGAATCTCTTGAACACCACAAACTTGGTCAAGTCAACTCTGCGATTTCATAGCATTTTATTGAAAGGCAGCTAATTTGGTGTCTTCTTTCCTTTCTAACACCAATCGCTGCCTTGAAAGTATTTTATATAAATATAAAAGATTATAAATTAGATTGACTTCTAGAGCTCATTTTCTTCCCAACTCACACCTAAGCTAGGATTAGCTCCTCCCCTTACACCCTTTTAGGGAGGGGATCCTGTTTGTAAGACCAATGGGGTCTGCCCTCTGAGCAACACTGAAGAAATCACTTCTGAAGAAGAAAACAAGCCTGGATGGTGGGGAAAGGAGCAGTGCTACACATGCTAAAGAAAATAAACACACAAACGCATAGAAATTCACGCCTTACAACCCCTATAAACTGGCAAGTCTGACGGAGCTGTGGATGTCGTGACATAGGGATGCAGTAGAGTGGTTCCTCCTGCACAAAAAGGTGGGGAGATGGGAAGGGTGTGGCCTTAGTCTACAGTGGTGGTTCATACCTTTAATCCCAGGGCTTTGGGGGCTGGAGCAGAAGTTTGTTGCGAGTTCAAGGCCAGCCTAGACTACATGTTGCAGTGGTTCCCAAGCTGTGAGTCCCAGCCCTTTTGCACGGGTGGAGGGGGTCGGGGGGTAGGTGGGATTGAATGACCTTTTCACAGGTGTCCTTGACGCTCATTGGAAAACGCAGACATTCACATCACAATTCCTTACAGTTACAAAATTACAGTTCTGAAGTAGCAATGAAAATAATTTCATAGCTGGGGTCACCACGACATGAGGAACCGTATTGAAGGGTTGCAGCATTAGGAAGCTCGAGAACCATATATAGTGTCTTGCAGGCAAATGTGGACCACAGCCTGGGACCTTGTCTCAAAAAAAAAAAAAAAAAAAAAAAAAAAAAAAAAAATGAGTTTGGGAGTGACAGGGAAGGAAAGAGGGGCAGATTCTAAGATAAACAAGATACAAAGACACTATGTGCTTTTGAGGAGAAACACTGTAGATTCAAGGGAGTTAGAAGAAAACAGCCACAGTAACAGATAACGAAGAGTTACGCTGACAGTAAACAAAATAAACGCGAGGACAACAACTATGATAGAGATGCCAGTTAAACAAGAGGACTCATTCATTAGGAAGGCGAAACTATTTTAGTACTATGTATTAAAACAAAAACTCCAAATGACTCACCAAAAAATGAAAAGAGGGCTACACTATTCGCCCGTAGCAGACGTCCACCCCGTTTCTGTGGTGTTCCTTGGGCCTCACATGTCTTGTGGTAGATAAAGCAACTGTGCCCCACAGTAATTTGTTTTCTAGGCTTGACAACTGACCATTTTTCTGTAATGGGCTCCTTCTGTTGCAGAGAGAAGCTTCTTTGATGAGGGCTGAAAGCCACATTTATCTGTGGGTAGGAGGGAAGGTATTTAGGATGCAGCTAGGAATTAAGGCTGGTTTGGTAAAGTGGTGGGAGTAATTTCTCCTCCAAGACCCGTGACCTCACTAGCCACGGCTGGTTGGTTAGGTTACTAACTAGGTGTGACTTTCCTCCTGTTGGGCAGCTTAAGCTCAATTAAAGAGCTGTTTTAGAAATGAACTCTGTCAGGTTTTTGTAAACTAATTAGTTGGAACAGGGAGGTCATTTTTCACTTATCCTGTGGTTAGTTTTAGTCTAATATGAGTCAAAAAGAAAATACAATGATAGAAAACTCCAGGGTAAGATTCCTCATGAATAAAGACACAGAAATCTCAAAGAGAAAACTAACAATTTAAATGCAACAATCCGAGAGAAAGGATGATATATACATGATGGAAAAAGATTTATCCTATGAGCAAAAATACGGTTTTAATACTTGAAAATCAATTAATGTAGTACTGCAATTCTTTAATGGAATGAAGAAGAAAACCACACAATTATTCAGACTGATGAAGAGAGGTTTATGGTAAAATATCAAACCTATTCATGATTTTTTTAAAAGTTACCAGCAAACTACCTAGAGAAGACAGAAACTGTACAAAACCCCTGTAGCAGGCATCACACAGAGTCCCCTCTATGACTGGAGGCAGAGTAAAGATGGCTCCTTTGTCATTTTTCTGGAAAATTTTGTGTGTGAACTTACCTAACACTTCAGTAAGACAGGGAGGAAAAATAGAAGACTTTGGAGTTTAAAAAGAAAAAGAAAGAAGATCATGTTATTCATAAAACATGTGACACAAATGTAGGAAATTCAAGAAATTCACCAAGACATAATACATACATAATAAAGTAATTCAGCAAAGTTGTGGAGTACAAGATCAGTGTGCATGTACGTGCGCGCACGCACACACACACACACACACACACACACAACCACTCATATTTCTATAGGTCATTGGTGGACAATATAAAAATAGAGAAAGAAGATAATTCAAGTCACACGAGTATAGAAAGAAAAAATTAACATTTTTCCTATAAAATTTTAACAAATTCTGAAGAAAAATTAAAAAAAATTTAAAAGGCCATTCCACTGAAAAGTGTTAACTTCTTTGGAGATAAGTAAGAGCTGTAAGTGGTGGAGACCCGAGGGGTTGTGCAGGGACTAGGTTCTCTGAATTATCAGGATGGTGCTGAAGTG
This sequence comes from Acomys russatus, assembly GCF_903995435.1. Taxonomy (NCBI): domain Eukaryota; kingdom Metazoa; phylum Chordata; class Mammalia; order Rodentia; family Muridae; genus Acomys; species Acomys russatus. The sequence goes on along the minus strand of NC_067161.1, from coordinate 45,437,018 downwards.
GCCTACAGATCTGAGACAATTCTCAGGAATATTCTATGGGGAATAGACCTATCAGCACAACCCAATTATCATAATTTCATCAGACATTTTGTAGACTTTGACAAGTAGACCCAAAAAAAATCCACATAGAAATACAACTGAGCAAGAAGAGACCATAGACAAAGATAGAGCTCAGTGGTAGATGCTTAGCGGGCTCATCTGTCACGCATGACACCTTGGATTCAAGCACCAGCTTTGTAGGGAAGGTGGTGGAAGAAACACTGATGATTCCTTTGGCAGTGGAGAAGCTGAGGCAGGGGGATTCCAGGTTTAAGGCCAGCCTGGGCCTCACTGGAAGACATAAACATATCAGATAATGTTGTTTTGATTGGAGGACTTACCATACCTCTTTAAAAATTACTGAAAATCCAGAGATGTAACTTTTTCATTGGTAAGGACTTACTCAAGATAAATGAAAACATATATTACCAAGAAAGACTTGTCTATGGATAGTCATAACACTAAATACATCATTGGCAAAACCCCCAAATTCCATGTGTCAGCTGGTGAATGAATGGATGAAATGAAGTGTATCCATACAATGATTTATAATAAGCAAGGGAATTTCAAAACAATGCAGATGAATTCCTAAGACCATATGTTAAGTAAGCAAGCCTGCGGTTCCCTTTATATGAAGTTCCACAAAAGCAACACTTGCAGAGACTGAACACAGAATGCAGATCCATGGTCTCCCAGGCCTATGGGGGATAGTAGCTGGAAATACCACAAGCTGGAGTTCATGAGAGCTGCGCAATTCTTTGCGATTCTTTAAGACCATCGTTGACCAAATGGCCAACATCTTTATGGGAAAAAGACACACAGCATCATGAACTGCCAGGAAAAATGTTAGTTAAAACCACAGTGAGCTATTATATCCACGACAGTCAAAATGGCGACTATGAAGATGACTGCTGGTAAAGGGTGTAGGGAGCATGCATCCTGGGGGTAAGATAAGGGGGAAGAGCTGTCATGAAGAAGCAATCTGTATATGCTCAGGACATCCAGTGTAGCAGCCTGCACCTCAGGAAGGATATCAGCATTTTAGAGGTTGTGGAGACTCCAAGCAGGAGACACCAAACCTATGGACCGTCCAACTTCTTCTTTTACAAAATGAAACAAATCGAGGCTAAATGATAAGTCTCCAACTTTCCAAATTGTAATATTGTAAAGCTTCCTATTTATGTTAATAGAACACGTATAGAAATTGTCATTCTACATCCTCCTTACCCCAGTACCACTTTGCTCTGTTCTGATTTGGCCATTGACGTGTGTTCTGATCGGACGAAACCCACCTTCTGGCTACTGTAACCGACTCAAGGAGCAGAACAAGATGCATGCCCAAGCCATTCTCATTCCGCTGGCCAGAAAACCTGCCTCCTAGGTTCTGGATGTTCCGTTCCCTGACTCGCTCTCTCTTTTGAGCCTCGGCCACAAAGCCTTTCTCGAGTCGCTCCTGGCAGCCCTCCTTCCCTGCCACTGGAAGGCAGCTGTTGTAAAGCCAAAGTGTAGGGAAGAGCAGAGCAGAGAAGCCTGCGCAACCCATGCCTGAAGCCAAATTACCTGTTCCATTGCCACGAGCACGTGCATATCTAATTCTTCTTAATATCATGTCCTAGCACTTGAATGCATAAGTAATATGATTGGCAAGATGGCGGCACCTGGCATCCAAGTCTTGGCCACTGTGATCTGAGCTCAGAAAGACAGAGGAGAGTATGCTCTTCCAAACAGTGCACTGGGTTCAGCTGCCTGAGATGGGACTGAAAAACGAAGGTGTGAGTGAATTCAATAAAGACTAAATTCAAGTGTTTTGAATCTGTTTTTAGGTGACAGCACCCAGGAGAAGGTACGTCGCTTGCGTATCACCTTGGCAATGATGGATTTGATGATGGTGTACTTAGCACCATGCTCTGCTTCTGGCTTCCTGGACTGCCACAGAGACCAGCAGATACTTATTGAATAGATGCATAAGTGAGTAAAAGCTGATACGAGGGACTGGGGAAGTGCGGAGGGTACCAGGTTGCATCAGTGGGACATTTTGCAATTCAGAACTGAACAAAGCCAACCCAGATACCCTGTAGATCAATTGCTCCAGCGGGGGTTGTGTTGGTTGATATGAAACTATCATAAAAATATAAACAAACCAACAAACAAAAAGAAGAAATATGGGCTTGAGAGATAGCTCAGGGGTTAAGCATGTATACTGCCCAGGATCCAAGTTAGATTCCCAGAAGCCATGTTCCAAGAGGCACACAATAACCCATGACATCATGCAGAGGATCTGGTGCACTCTTCTGGGCTCTCCAGGCACCTGAACTCATGGGGACACATCCTAACACAGACACAAAAGACTACATGTACTTAAAAAAAAAAAAAAAGTAAAGACAAATCTGTAAAACCATGGTATAAATTTTAGGAAGATATTCTAGACAGTGGAACAACCTGATGACAAAAACCAGAAAAAGAAAATCTTGGTTCAGCTTCTGTAGGGAGTGAGTAAAGTACTGAGAGAATAAGTATTGTTGACATAGGTACAGTCATATCAAGGGTCCCAATGCCTCAGCCCCACGGGAGTGTTAGAGCTTTCCCTGGGCAAAGCCTTCCTTGAGTCTGAGTGTGAATATTGACAGTGTGTACCGAAAATATCTACCATAGTCTTTCCCACCATGAAACAGTGTGAAGACTGTTTGCCCACTGAGACTGCTCCTGCCAAGTTTAGCTGAACCAGGGCCCTTCCTCATTTCTGTTTTATAACCCTCCCTTCTTGTTGAGTTGTATGCAATAACTGTGCCTCCCTGTTCAACTGTGTATAAGAAATGCACAAGCTTCTAGGACATGCTGTTCCTCCATGGGTGAGCCCAGATCACCCCATCCCACCTGTGTTTGTCATTTCTTCATTTACTCCTTGCCATTCTTATGAGAACCTTACCCTGGCCTCTCATTGCATCCCCATGGACTCTTATCACCGGCCTTTTCAACTCAGCCTCCCACCTTGGTTTCCACGGCAAGCATTAGCATGATTCATTCAGGAACACGTTTGTTTATTGGCTGTGCTTGTCTCCTCTCATAAACAAAAGGCCCATTTGCTTCAGAAACTTCCCATTTGGCTGTCTGGCAACATGTGTGAGCTAAGCTCACAAACCTCTGTAACCAAAGAACTTAAAAACATATTAGCAACAAGGCCACACAGGTGCCATTGGATGCGGAGATGCACTTTGAAAGGACATAACCATGATGTTTTGAAGTGTGGCGCTCTAAATTTAAGACCCTGAGAGGAGAAAAAGGATGAAAATGAATTAGCCTTATCAATGAAATCTAGGCTGTATGACATAAAACGACAAAATTTTACTGCCCCCGACTCTGCTCTTCACAAAAGCCATGTGCCGAGATTATCTTGGACTCAATTTTGTTTTTGTCATTCAAGAAAAGAAACATGATGCCTCTGGGTTCATTTCAGTCAAGCATTTGAAATGAAGTGTGTTTTGAAATGTTAAAAAAAAATGAACCCAATATAAACTTGGTATTAAAACAATTTCTTTCCTCAGAGTAAGCCTTTTTCCGCAACATGATGTCACTGTACTTTATAGTATCGTCTGTGATAGGCTATCACAGAATGATGCTGTAAAGTCAGAAGGATCATGTTTCATCTAAGAACAGAGGCAGGCAATAAACAAAGTTGGCTGGCTTTATTGGGATGGAGCAGTATAGTAAAAAAATAATAAACTCTCTAAGCTGAGCCTGAGACAAGGGCTTGGCAATTCACACACAGACTAAGACACTGACTCTCTTGCCTTCCTGCTGGGTAGAGTGAAGCTTCTCCATTGCTGATGAATACAGTAAATCCAGATTCATTCCTGCTGCTGCCCAGAGATTGCCACCTAACCTTAGTGTGACAGAGATTGGTCAGATGGATTCTGTGCAATGAGCTGAGCATCCATCTGTAATTTTATTTCGTCCTTGATTTAACTCAGGGTTGGGTAGACACCAACTGAAATCCAAGAAGAAAGAGAGAAATGTTATTCTTGCTATAGACAATTTATTAGCCTTGCCATGGGGCAGATGTTGGCAGAAGCCACATGCACATGAGTCAACACTGGGGGTGACCCCATCTCATTTCTAAGGAAGTCTGTGGAGTGATATTGCATTAACTCACAGTGGCTAAAAAGCCTTCAGCCCTCCATCAGTAGCACTTGGCCGGTTCCTGATAGATGAGCAGGAAGAATTGAAGGTGCTAGAATTTTCTGGAAGAATTCCAGGTGATGACATGCTCTGTAGTGAGTAGGGATATGCCATTGTTCACATCATGGTCTGAGTCTGACCCAACCATTTAGGCATCAAAGCAAGATGAATCTGGCTTCCTACCCACAGTTGATTCCTTCCCACAACTCAGTGATACATCCCCCTTCTGGTGACAACTTTTATGTGCATACTGTGAGAAGTAAGTGGTTGAAGGGACACCACATATAAACTAAGTTGAACTTAAACCTAGCATAGAAAGTGACAGGTATTTCTAAGCACAGCAAGCTCTAGGCAACCAGAGTATAAACTCTATAAGCACATAGAGGGGTGTGTGTGTGTGTGTGTGTGTGTGTGTGTGTGTGTGTGTGTGTGTGTGTGTGTGATGTAGCAATCGGAGTTAAAACATCCAACACTGGGAGAAGGCTTTTGAAATAGAGAAAAAGAGTGAGCCTCACCATAGGAGAAAGCTGAACTATGCAAGGTTCATAAGGATCTTCCCCATGGATATAAAAGCAGTAGGTAAGTGACCGTAGCAGGGGGAGGGAACTCTGAACAGCTGCCTAGAAGAGACTAGGAGGAGCTTAGTAATGTGGCTGGTCCTCTTGCTAGCCATGCAGAGAACTCCAGAGTTCCAGCTCTCAAGAGTCCTTGCCCATGCCGATATGGCCCTTGGGTAATGCAGCTGCCTTCGAGTCATCAGTGCTCTGGCAGGTAACACTAGAAAACTCAGTGTTTCACCAACGTGGTCCCTTGGTATAATGGCTGCTCTGTTGCAACACTGCCTCTCTTTTCTGGTGAGTAGACATTTGTTCCTGTCTTGTTCATGTCTTCCAGGAGGATGTGTCGTACAACAGCATGCTCCAATAACTGCAGACTTTCTGTAGAAAGACTAAACTGAGGAACAGAAGGGCTGCATTGTTTAGAATGAAAGTTTTTCCAGCTCTTCGCGTGTGAAAGGCTCAGACCTTTTATAAATAAATGTTGAACAAATTCCTAGTTTCAAATTTTGGAATGGATTGACTGATACATCTACTTTTGGAGGATCGGAGTAGTTCATGCTTTCTAGGGAAAAGTGTGTACACAAGAGGCAACAACATGAAAATAGGCAAGTGAACACACAAATATAAGAGAAGAAATAATTATGCTGGGGACTTGAGGGGGGTCTAGTAAGGAAGAGTTGAGCATATCTGGAACTTGATAACAAATTCCCCCCTTGCATATAGGGACCAGAAGCCAGGAAAGGGTCTATTTTAGGATTAGTTAAAAATCTAGACCCAAGGCAGGCCAGACAACTAACTCAGTGCGTAATGTGCTTGCTATGCAAATAAAAAGGCCTGAGTTCAAATCCCAGATCCACATAAAAAGCCAGGCATGATGCACGCTTTTAATACAGAACTAGGGAGGTGGAGGCATGCAGTTCCCTGGGATTGCTGGCCAGACAATCCAGCCCAATCAAGGAGCTCCCGGCTAGTGAGAGACTGTGTCTCAAAACCAAGTTGGATGGCTCCTGAGGTACACACATGATGTCGTCCTGTGGTCCCTACATGTACTTGCACATATATGGATGCATACATGCATGCACAAAGTCTAAACCCATCCACTGGTAGAGTAGGAAAGGCTAGAGAGCCCTCAATTGGTCATTTGGAACCATTTTATTAGGACACTCTCCTCCTGCAGACATGTTGAAGAAAACGCTACATTGAGCAGGAGAGTGTGAAGCTCTTCCTGGAGTCTGAGAAAGACATGGCCAGGGCTGGGCAGGCCTCCTGGTGACTCTCAAGAGTGGAACTGCACAGACCCAGGGGCTCAAGAAACACAATTTCAGCTCATGTTTCAGATGAGGAGAAGAGGGTCCCCAGTGAACCAGCTTACCTACAGTCGCCAATCTGTTCAATAAAAATGAAACCCCAAATGCAATTTAATGGGTTGACCTTTTTCAGGGATATCGCATGTGGACCCCACCTTCAGGGACCCTTTCATCTAGCAGGTGGGGAAAGATGCGGATGGGACCGTACTATGAACTACACAGCAATCCAACTACAGGATACACAGGTGTAGTCCTCTGGGAACTTATGCTGGAGGGAAATTTCATTCATATCCAGGGATAATAAAGATGGACCTAAATCTCAGCCATGTGTTTGTTACTGTAACAGAATACGCAAGGTTGAGTCATTTATGAAGAAAAGAGGCCATTTAGGCGACAGTTCTGGAAGTCTGGCAGCTTGGTTCGAGCATGTGCTTAGATTCAGTAGAAGGGAAGAGGATGTGTGTGAGGGGAGAAGGGAAGCTGGCCTGCTTTGAACAACCCGGTCTGACAAACGTTTTTAGATTTATTTGTTTATGAGAATGAGTATTTTGCCTGTATGCATGTACGTGCACTACAATGCATGTCTGGCACTTGTGGAGGAAGCATTGGAGTCCCTAAAACTGGGGTTAAGGATGATTATGACCTACCATGTGTGTACTGGAAACTGAACCCTGGTCCTCTGCCAGAGCAACAAGTACTCTTAATCATGAGCTGTATGTTCAACTCCATCTCTAACCCACTCTTGCTGCAACTAACTGATGCCCTGGGGGCTTAATCTAGTCCTGAGAGACCTACTGTAGTCCTTGAAGAAGCATATCAATCCATTCATAAGTATGGAGCTCCCGTGATTAAGTACTTCCCATTAGGAAGTACTTATTACTTCCTCATTTACTCTACTGGTTAGTTTTTCTTGTTACCTGGACAGAACCTCAAGTCATGAGGGAAGAGGGAACTTCATGTGAGAAATTGCCCAGATCTGATTGGCAAGCAAGTGTTTGTGAGAAATTGTGATTGATGGTTGATATGGGAGAGTGCCCACAACTGTGGCTGCACCATCCCTGGGCAAGTGGGCCTGGGCTAGGTAAGAAAGCCGGCTGAGCACGAAGCAATAAACAAGCCACTCATCAGTACTCCTTCATGGCTCCTGCCTCCAGAGTCTCCACTGAGGTCCTGCCCTGATTTCTTTCAGTGATGGACTGTGACCTGGAAGTGTATGCCAAATAAGCCCTCTCCCTCTTCAATTTGCTTTGGTCATGCATGGTATTTATTACAGCAACTGAAAGCAATATAGAACACCTGGGTTCCCATTACTCCTCAGGGTTGTTCCAAGCTTCTGGCACATGAGCACAGTGGGGACAATTATTCCAAACCTTAGTATCTTTAAACAAAGCTTTACATTATGAGCATTGTTGGGATCTATGGTACATGAAGGCCAGGTATGGAAGGATACCCCCAAAAAAGTAAAAAGTGAGGGAGTCTATATAGACTACAGTAGACTATGAAAATTTGTAGTTTGTTCGTTTTTTTAATTTTTGAAAATAGAGTTGTGAAGAAATTGAGTTCATATAACATGACCTCATAAATGTGCACCTAGATTATTTAATTTGATTCTTTGTGTGCATTACTGTTTTGAAAAGAGAATGGAAAAGTATCTGAGCTAGGGGTTGAGAAAAATTTTAGTGATAAAGATAGATTTGGAAAGAATTAAGCTGTGAGGGCCTGTGTCAGGTCAATGGCCTGAGTGGTGGGCTGGCCCAGTGAATCTACAATTCAATGAGAGGCACCCTACGAGACACTCAGCCAATCAAGCTCTGGCACTGAGCAAGGCACAAGGACAAGCTACCTCAAGGGAAATGGTAACACTCACTGGAAGCTTGTGGTTTTAAGTCTCAAGAGCTAACAAGGCTGGGATGTGTATCACCGCTAGGCTTTGTGTGCAATACATGCTCCAAAGGCTACAAGGCTCAGCCCCTCCTGATCGATCGATCCTCAGTGTCCTGGTTAGTTTTAACTGTTAACTTCACATGGTCTAGAGGCCACTGCGAGAGGACCCCAATGAAGGGTTATCTGGATGAGGCTAGCCCGTGGGCATGTCTGTAAGGGATTGTCTTGATTGTTAATTGACGTAACAAGAGCTATACTCACGGTAGGTGGGGCCATTTTCTAGGCAGAGGATCCTGAGCAGTATAAGAGAGGAAAAAGCAAAGAGCAGGCAAAAAAAGCAAATGAGAATTCATGTGGGTTTTCTATATGGTTTTTCTGTACCAGATAAACAACAATAATGTATAATTTTCCTCCAGTACATTTATAAGAATCTAATTACTTAAAAAAAAAAAATTTGAAAATAAGCTTGAGATGAAACCTAAAATGTCACAAGACAGAAGAAGCTAATATAAAACTCCAAAGGCACTGAGAATCTATTCAATGATCTTTATCTCAACAAGTCATAAATGACTTTTAGCTTAGCAGGATAAAACGTCCCAAGTCCCAAAAGGAGATCTACTTGGTCTAAAGTGTACACTCTGCAAGAACTTGCCCAAGAAGCTTTTGTGTGATTCTGGAAAAAAAAATATATGAAACAGGTATACAAATAGAACAACTATGAAAAACCATGAAATAATTTATTTAAAAATAATTATTCGGTATATATACAATCTTACCATTTATGAAAGGCAAGAACTGATCTGCATATTAATGACATAAATGTGATTATCTTTTTGTTGTTGTTGTTATAGATAACATTTCTCTTTGTAGCCTTGGCTTGGACTCACTTTGTAGACTAGGCTGGCCTTGAACTCACAGAGATCCTCCTGCCTCTGCCTCCCTGGGTGCTAGGATTACAGGTATGCATTACCATGCCTTATCTTTTACACAAACAATTAAATATTGGGTGGCTATGAATGATTCTGTTGAATGAGAACACTTGCTTTAGAGTTGGTTGACAGTTTTAAAAGCAGTTTTAAGGTGTGCACATGCACACGCATGCATTTTCCTGTGGCTTTATGGACATGAGTGCAAAGGCCTGTGGAACCCAGGGACACTGGATTTCCTGAAGCTGGGGGTACAGAAGGTATTCCTGAGATGCCTTATGAGGTTGTGAGAAACCAAACATGGGTGATTTAAAAGAGCAGCAAATGCTTTTTATTTACTGAACCATATCTCTAGCTGCCTTGATTGGCATTTTGACTCAATGGCCATCAGTGCTGAGAATGGCACCTTGCAGAAATTGATAGAAAGAATTTCAGAAGCATGTTTAGGGCTGTTTCAGAAATTGTTGAAAATTCTGTCCCACTCCCAAGTCAAAATTGGTGATATTTTAAAAGCAGAACTTCAGTCAGTGACACAAGCGACAACTTTAGAATTTATTCTAACATAATAAAATACCAAGATATACTAACCTGGTAGTTACATCCTAGAGAACAACAGTAGGAGAGTGCTAGAATCTTTGTTTTGTATAGTCTAACTATTTGTTTCTATAACTGCAAACACTGCCCATCAGGATAGATCAGTGGGTAAATAGCTATAGCCAAACCTTATTGAGTTCAATCCCTAGAATCCACATGATGGAAGGAGAGAAAAAACAAACTTCCAAACATTGTCTTCTGACCTCCACATGCACATAATGTATGCACATGTAAACACACACACAAAGACACAGACACACATACACACAGACACACAGACACACAGACACACACTCACTCACTCACTCACATACAACCTAATAATAAAATAAAACATTTAAAAGACTCAAAAACTTTGGATTTACAGTGAAAACAGGAAATCACAACAAACGATAACTTACAGCCTGAGTGGAGGCATTCTAGGCTTTTGTTCCTTTGACCCAAGGCATGCATGATGCAGTGTCCATGCTCTGCTCAAAGCCAAGGCTACAATGACATTTCACAATGTAACATCGGTGAGCATGCATGACCACAAATGTCTCACATTCATTACACAACTGAGTTGATTTTTGATTCAGCATATTCAGATTCTTATGCTGTTGTCAAAAATATTTCATGTAAATATTCAGTTACATGACCCTAAGAGGGGCCATGACCCACTGTTTAACACCTTGGGTGTAAAAATGAAGAGAATCAGGCTTCTGTGGCTGGCTTCAAATCCTTGTTCTTCCCCCAGTAATTTATATGGAAACATGGATGGCGGACATATGTTTAAATATGCTTGCGTAGACTGCCTTGCTGGCTCAACAGGTCTCCCAGAAGGAAGAATTAGTGAGGTGTTCTATAGCCATACTTTGTGAAGCTTCCACTTCTGCCTCACTATGCTCCTCACAGAGGTTTCATCATCTCTCGCAGGGCTATGCACTTCCTGACAGAATATCATGACCCTGGAGTGCCCTCAGCTGTGAGCACCTCCTCCTTGCTCTGAGCTGTCTCATTCTCAGCAACACTGCTCAGTTTCAGCATTAGCTACACAAGACTGCAGGGTGTTTGAAAGATGGAGTCCAAATTGGAAACTTTGCCCCAAATTTGACTCAAAAAGAAAAAGAATACAAGATAACTCAATCAGATATTGATTTTATGCTTGAATGATATTTTGGATCTATTAGAGTCAATATATTATTAATGTTAATTTCACTTTTTAATGAAACAGCTTAAGACCAAGTTCTAACGAGATCATAGAATCCTACCACGCAAATTTCTTGATTTGTGTTCATTTCCCCCTTCCCGTTATTAATTAAATGGAACATCTTTCATTTGCTTATTTTAATTCTTTTTAAAACTGGAAATAATCACATGTATCTCTGGCACACGATGAGGATTTGCAGTGTGTGTTCATAGCCAAGCTAATTGACATATTTCCTATCTTCTTTCAAAATTTCTCTTTCTTTCTTTCCTTTCCTTCCTTCCTTCTGTCTGTCTGTCTTTCAGTCTGTCTGTCTGTCTTTTCTTTTCTTTTCTCCACCCCCCCACCCCCGTGATATTTATATTATACTCTCTTACCATCTTTCAAATACACAGCATGTTATCATAAACCATAGTCATCCTGGGTTACAGCTTGGTTCTTAAGTGCCCTGCAAAGGTCAAATGCTAAAGGCTTGGCTGCCATCCTGTGGTGCTGTTGGGCAGGCCTGAGAACTTTAGAAGGTAGGGTCTGGTGGGAGGAAGTTAGCTCATTGGTGGTGTCTGTGGAAGGGGGCACTGAGACCACAGTTCCTTCCACCGCCTGGTTGCCCGCTGACACCGCTGAGTCGGAGGTCTCCTCTTTTACCCTTTTTGTGTTCCCTCTGTGACATGCTGAGTTGCAACAGGCACACAGCCAAAGAACCAAACAGCTAAGGCCTCTGAAGCCACAGGACAAAATGCACCTTTCCTTTTTGTAGGCTGATTTCTCTTGAAGATCTTCTTGCCACATACATGAAGGTAGCCCCATGAGATGCTGCTACCGTCTTAGTTTGAGGAGTGTATCTTATGGTGTCAAGCCACAATAAAACCCACCTAACACGAGTTTTCCCAGCATCTGTCCCCTTTGTTACGTGATGCATCACCAGTCAGTCTCTTGTTATGCACAGATACTGGATTTGAAAGTGTTTCCTCGGGTTTGCTCAGATGATTCTGTGGAGCTCAGCTCAATATAAAGTGAAAATGCAGGGGCATTTCTAAGGATAGAGATGGATATCACAACCTCATACACCAGCGTGCTGTGGGGACCATCACTGGGTTTCAACCACCTTGCTGAGCCAATGCATCATATCTGGATAGAGGATAACTAGAAACTGCACTGGAGAAATGGCAGGGTGAGCATGGGATTCCTGGGAGCTAAAGGTCATGGCCGAAGGGGATTCTTCTGTTGATGTGGCTTGCTTGGTGATTTGGTGGCAGGGATTAATAAGGAAAGGATAGAGAAAGAGACAGAGCCTGGGACCAGGAGGTACAGCCCAAAGATCCACATACATAGCCAGGGAAGGCTGGAGATAGTGAGAGGTAAGACTGAATGGGAAACAAACTACTAATTCACCAGACTCAGTGGCCTGCTCCCACCAAACTTTATTAGCAAAACACTGAATCAAAGATAAAACCATGAAGAAGATGGTTGTGGCTCTTGCCTGGTCCTTATAGGGGTCCTTCTGAATATGGGTCCTCCATAAGTTTGAGTTTGAGGTTCCGTTTTTAAGTATTACCTCCTTCTCTCCCTCCCCCTCCCTCCCTCTCCTTTCCTCCCCCCGCCCCCGGCCCCCGTGCCATGTGTGTGCCTTGTGTGTTCAGGTGCCTATGAAAGTTGGAAGAGGGAATCACATTCCCTGGAGCTGGAGGCACTTGGGAGCTGCTCAACATAGATGCTAAAAAGTGAACTCTGGTCTTTTGAAAGAGCCAGCACTAAGAACCACCAAGCCATCTCTCCAGCCCCAGACAGAGGCTTGTGGGTTTGGGCCAGGGACTATTTTCAGGAGAAACGAAGGGGGATGGCTTATCCTTTAGTTCTTAGCCTAGCTGGTTTCAGGCCAAGCACAGAGATCATGGAAGCCACAGATGACAGCGAGTGGACCGTGCCAGCTGCAACAGAGATTTTTTTTCCCCTCAAACAGGTGACCAGGAGCCCACTGTGTGAATGATGAGAGCAGCTCAGACAGGATGCGAGGAGGCTTGAAGGACAAACCATCCTCTGCTGTGCGGAGAGCTATGGATGCAGGAGGGGAAGTCACCTGATCCTGGCTCTCCGCTGCCTCTCAGGTTTCTGTGAGCTAAGCTCCTGCTCATGGTGGAGGGATCTGTTTCATTCAGAACATTGCAGTAGCACAGGGGACATTTTTCTTCTTGCCCATCAAAGCCATTGTGCTCTGGCTATCTTTTTTTCTCTAACTCCTCCACGGTCTCTTGGGTGTTTGCCCTGCGATTATTGTAAAACTAATTTATACACATTTTCCTGGGAGTATACAGAAAATTCTGCCTGTGATTTCCCTGTAATAATTTACATACAAATGTCTTTAGAAAGCCATGAAGGTGGTCTTTATTGAGTCTTTGCAATATGGAGCAAATAGGTCTCTGGGAACTTCTGTTGCCACCATATTACACAGATATTTGTTTCTATTTGTTATTAAAATGCTTCCCTGCTATCTCATATGGAACAGCTTTTGAAGATTCCTGTGAGCCCCCGCTGGAAAATTCTTTCTTTGAAGTGCCCCATCTATTCATCTGTTGTCAGTGGCAGGATCTTTACACACAGACATCTTATACTTTCCACAGTTCGTTCAAAATCTATTTCACTTGACGCAGAGTCAATTCATCATCCCGAACACATTCCTGTGCCCCTTTCCTCCGTTTCTTTCACTTTGGTGTTCTGTTAAGGTCATCAGGGTGCTTGCTTTCCCCTTTCAAGCCGTACTGAAGAAATTAGAATGATACCAAAATCCCTTTCTTCCTAATGCTTGAACCCCCACTTCTCCTAAGGGTCCCTGCTGGGCCGGAATGTACCAGCAAGGACTAAGAAAAGCCCAAGCTTTGAGCCTGTGAATGAATGTGTGCAACAGTAAACTCTGCTGCTGTCAGATCTAAGTCTGAAGGTGAGTGTTCCTTGAAGACATCAGCCTGACTCCATTCTGAATAAGCTGTGTGTCGGGGGCACCCAGTTGCTAAATAGTTTTCTCCCAGGATTTTTCCATGGACCAATTCAGAACACAAGCAAGTCTGGAATTGTCTTTTCTAGATATGGAGGAACAAATAAAGAGGCTACAAAGGAATTTTGTTGTTGTTGTTGTTGTTGTTGTGCAAAAGTCATCTTAACAGAGCATTGCCATTTTCACTCGACTCAGTCAGTTAAACAAGCCATTCTATACGCAGCATGCCCACTGGTGGGTGCCCAGTGATGCTCTCTGCTGGTGTGACAGGAGACACATGCAACTCAGCCAGGATTGCTTAACTGCCTGCTGGCCCCTGCCTGTTAGTGACACCAGCAACTACAAACTAGCATGAACCTGTGGAGACAAGCACACCATCGCTGTGTACTTGGGATTCCTCAGGGTGTTATGTTCATTTTGGAAAAGTCTGTAGAAGAAGTGCTAGTAATCAGCTTTGGCTAATGCTGTACTATCCGGCCAGCTTTTCTGAGCTTCTGCCGCGGCCTGGGAACGCATTGGTTTATTTACTTACAGTATTTCTAATTCAATATGCTGTAAAACAACATCCCTTGGTATGATAGTCATTTTGTTTTATTGTTGCCAGGACAGAACACCATGACCAATGCAACTTAAGAAAGAGAGTTTATCCAGGCCATTGCTCTAAATGAGTAAAAACCCATCACAACAGCCAGGCATGGCAGAAAGTGGCAGGCATGGGGGGGCGGGCAGAAGCAGGAAGCTGAGAGATCACATCTTCAACTGCAAGCACAGAGTACAGAACATACTGGAAATGAGCCTGGGCAATGAGCTCTCAAAGCCTGCCTCCAGTGATAAACTTCTTCCACCAAGGTGTCACCTGCCTGCCAATTGCCTCTTCAAGACAGTGCCACCTACTGGGGATCAAGTGTCCAAATGCTTGAGCCTGTGGGGGACATTCACGTTCAAGTCACTACACTTGGATTAATGTCTCCATTGCGTTCTCTTATTTACTCCTTTGGTGTGTGCAGTACATGGGCTCCCCTATGCACAGCATGTGGAAGCCAGGGGTTGGCCTCAGGTGTCTTCCTTTGTTACACTCCACCTTACTTGTTGAAGCAGAATCTTGATGCCTTAGTAGGTGCTTTTGCTTGGTGCTTTCAGTAGAGCGGGTGGCCAGTCTACTCTCAGGATCTTTCTGTGTTTGCCGCTTCTGTAACTCAGGTTTCAGGTATATGCTACCATGCTGGTCTTCTATGTGAGTACTTGTGATCCAGACTCAGGTCCTTACGCTTTGGAAACAATAACAACAACAACAACCCAAAACAAACAAACAAACAAAAAAACCAAAATAAATCTTACCTACTGAGTCAACTTCCTGTCTCTCAATGTCTTCATTTTTTTCTATTCATTTATTATACTTACTTTATTGTTTGCTTGGTTTTTAAGAGATAGTCTCATGTAACTGAGATTGAACTTGGGTTTCTGAGTCTCCTGCCTCTACCCCCCAAGTTCTGAGGTCAGAAGTATGTGTCACCATGATTGGCGTGCCAGCTCTTTTATATCAAATTGACACAGGCAAGAATCATTCGGGAAGAAGGAACCTTAATTATATATATATAAAAAAAAAACTGCCCCCATCAGATAGGCAAGCCTGTGGTAATTTTCTTAATCAATGATTGATGTTGACAGCCTAGGCCGTTGTGGGTGTTGCCACTACCAGGCAGAACAAGCCATGAGGAGCAAGCCAACAGGCAGCACTCCTCCGTGGCCTTTGCTCCAGTTCTCACTACTGGCTTGGGCGTTGAGTGCCTTCCCTGATTTCCCTGCATGACAGACTATAAGCTGTAAGCTAAAATAAACTTTTTCCTTGCTAAGTTACCTTTGGTTGTGGTGCTTTAGCATGACAACAGGAACCCTCACCGAGACACCTGGTTTCATTTATTTTTCTTTAATTCGTAGAATGGTGATTTGGTTGACTTATGTTTATTTTCCATATATTGTGATCATGTGTATCTGAACATCCATGACTCGCATCTTTTGCATGGACTGGAATTTGACCACCTTTGTGGTTGTTAATCTAGAAATAGAAAGCATTCAGATCTGGGAGCATTGTGTGGAGCAGGAGGCTATGAAAGCAGCAAATAGACCGCCATGTATAGGTTAAGACTCCCAGAGTCAGCAGGGAAGTGCCTGAAATCTCTCGAGAGCCAGGAAAGTCACACAGTTAGTCTGCAGATAGAACATGTAGCGGTTTTAGAGTTTAGGCTACAGATTAAGTTTTCCCTACCAGTACTGTATAATTATGACATTCCAAACTCCTATTCATAATTTGAATGAATTTGGAAGCCCAGATCACCTCACTGGGACTAAAAATAGTTTTTCTCTTCAGCTCTGGCCACAGTGTTTGGCTCTGGGGTTGGGCAGTTTCCTCGAAGTTGACAATATGTGTCACATGAGTGGCATTTTTTTTTTTTTGGTCAGAGACAACAGCACACAGGCAATTCTGACCTTCATTAATGCTTTTTCCACAGAGAGACACTTTAAAAATTCCCAGTGGGCTGACCCGATAGTGCTGCATACAGTCTCTGGGACCCACACTGTAGAAGAAGAGAATTGACTTCCGCAAGTTGTCTTCCAGTCTCCCTGTGCCGTGGTGTTCCTGTTAGTGCTCTAGCTAGCTTCAGGTCCTCGCTAGCAGTATTGTAATCCTAGCTTTAGGCCTATTACTCCCCACAAACACACTAGTCGGTCTTTTCCAAAGGGGCGAGTCTCTCAGAAGACCAACAGGGAGTAAAAAGGCAACACCTGTGTCAAGGGGCGCTCAACCCAAACTGGAGGGAAATGGAGCACGGCGGTTAATCTCATTGCTCATACAATTGGATCTGAAGATGATCAGAAGGTTGGGCTTTTAAGTATCCAGGCACTTCCTTGTGGTCATCTTCCCTGCTTGAACACTTGGATTGGAGATCTGCACCTCACGCATACCAAAGAGAACATGCAGAGGCACTCTCTCCTGTCCACACACTATTTGTTACACCAAGAAGTTGCCGGATGACCATCTGTTTCCTATAAATGTGTTTATTTGCTCACCCTCGTGAAGCAGGGCCTCGGCCAAGGAGTCCGGGTCTTGTCAGGAGAGTCGGGGTTACCATCACCCTCCTTGAGGCCCTCTGAGGAGAAACATGCTGCTTGTTTCTTCACTGTATAAACTAAGACACGCACACCTCACTAAATGTTTGTTCAGTGACTCATGTCTGCACATTCAATGTCTTCAATTTGTTTTTCAATCTCAAAAATAAAAAAATGCAAAGATACCAAGTAAGTGTGTGTGTGTGTGTGTGTGTGTGTGTGTGTGTGTGTGTGTGTGTGTGTGTGCCCCCACAAATTATCAAACTTAACTGTCTTAGAAGTTAAACTTTTTCTGATGTGCCAGGACAAACCTGTATTCCCGGCATGCATGTATGGAGGCAGGAAGATCTAAAGTTTGAGGCTAGCTTGGGCTACATAGCCACCTCTCTTGTCTTACTGTAAACAATTCAAAATAAAAATGTATCAACATCTACCAAAATCCAGGACACGAAGGAATGGTCCTGGCAAATGTGGTTTTTGGGCAGTGAACTGGTCTTGCATTCTTGATTTAGCAATGTGAGTCTCCTAAAAAGCAAAACGAGTAACAAGACTCTACACTGAGATGTGCAGCCATCTACTGATGAAAGAGAAGTGAGATGTGCCCGGGCTTCCAAGTGTTCAGAACACGGCGAAGAGATACGGATGCATTTGTTCAAAGATGAAAGCTGTGTGGGGATGTGGTGGGCTACACTGTCCCTGGGCTCAGGCCAATGTGGGCATTTCATAAATGACACAAACCTTGCCTGAACTGAAGCAAAGCATAGTCTGTAATGAGAATCCCAGTGTTAAAATGAGCAAGGCCAAGTCTTTTGAGCATAAATGAGTCTGTCTCTCAAGTAAAGGTTATTAAATCATGTCAGGCTGTATTTTTGATGGCAAGATGTGACAGAATGTATCAAACATGGCTATTTAAAAATAAAATTCTTCCATTTTCATGTCTCAACACCTTAAAATGCCTCATTTACAGCCAATATACTTGTGTATATTTATGCTTTTATGAAAATTATGGGGACAGAAAACAAAAAGCAGAAAAAACCCCAGCATAGAAATATAAGGTGAATACCCATCCATAGATGCAGTTAAATAAATTACGGGATTTAGTGTGTGCTTCTGAATGAGGTGACTGTATTTATTAGCCTAGAGGGACATTGTTCAAGAGACCAAGTTACTGTTGAAGGTAGCATATGTCTTATGGAGTAAAAATGAAACTGAGACCTTTTCCTGCCACACTTGTATACTTAGCATTGGCAGTGATGGCAGGAAGTGAGCAGAGTGGAGGAGAGGCCAGAGACAAAGAGGGTCTTAGAAGAAAATGTTTTTTCTTTTTCTGTGCATCCTTTCAATGGTTGCCATGTGCTGGTGAATTTTATTCCTTATAGATTAAAACATTGACACATGCTGCAAAAATTAAATGCACTAGTAACAACAGAAAGATGCAATGATGATTTTGTAAGAGAAAAGCAAAAACAAGGCAGAAATGCTAAACATGTTTTCTCGCTGGGGTTGCCAGCAGGACATGGTCCCACCTGGTATCTGCATCAAGACCTTTCACTAGGACATGGTCTCACCTGGTGTCTGTGTCAGGATCTTTCATCTTCTCATTTAGAATATTCAGTTAAGTTAGAGATGGAGTTGTTGGTATTGTGTCTCTTGTAGATAAAACTTGGAACCTATAATCCTGAAATTTTAGATTGCTTCTGCAAGTTTCACAGATGTGCTGAATGCTGAAACCATCTTTGCAAGCTAGGAAACGAGGGCACAGTCCTGCCTAGAGAGCGGATTCTACATATACCACTGGATATAGCTCCAGCGTATCTACTCTGAACACAGATGTGGGCGCCATCATCAACTCTAGGCTATTTCACGTTGAAGGCTTCCGTGTTCTCTCTTCTATGTCCACTCACAGTGAGAGCTGTTGAATAAAACAAGTAAATCAGTTCGCCTCCATTCAAGACCATCACTGAATGAGCTACCTTAGACCATAATCACAGCCAGTGTCTGCCCGCCCGTGGCGCCAGGTGCCGCCCAGCCTTGGTTTTCCAGCACTGTAGCTGGAACTTCACCACAGTGTCAGACACGACCATCAGGCTGGGAGCTGCAGAGTGGAGGAGCCGATGCTGAGCCTCCACCCAGTCCTGGCCAGGCACCCCTGCAGGGTTAATCAATTTCACTTGATTTCTTCTCATCACTGAGGCCATGGCTTCTCTACAGGGGCTGATGAATCCCAAATGTTGTTGCCTGGATATTCTTCGCCAGCGGTTTTCTCTTGTCATCCTTTCTTTTAACATTAAAGCACACGTGGTTGGTGCTGATCTAGTCTGAGGGCAGTAGCTTAGAGGTAGAGCACTTGCCTGCTGTCTTGGGGTTTCTATTGCTGTGAAGAGACACTATGACCATGGCAACCCTTATAAATGAAAAGATTTAACTGGGGATGGCTTACAGGCTCAGAGGTTTAGTCCATTGCCATTATGGCTTGAAGGACGGCAGCATGCGGGTTTACATGGTGCTGGAGAAGGAGCCAAGAGTTCCACATCTGGATCGGTGGGCAGCACGAAGACAGGGTGACACTGGCACCTGGCTTGAGTATATGAAATCTCAAAGCCCACCTTCAGTGACATGCTTCCTCCAACAAGGCCACACCCACTCCAACAAGGTCACATCTCCTAATAGTGCCACTTCCTATGAGCCTATGGGAGGCCGATGCCATTCAAACCATCACACATACTATGCAGGAGGCCCTTGGGTTTGATGCCCAGCACTATTCGGTAGGGAAGCTCGTACACATGGGCATTTCCATCAAATTCTCTGGAGTTACATATGTGGGTAGATGGCACACTCTTGCTCCTCGCATGGCTGGTGTGTGGGAGTGGGTGATTCAATAACCTTAGAGGGTATGCAGTAAGGAAAGGTGCATGTGAAAAAAGCAACAGTACTCAATTTAACATTAAATGCTGTCGTTTTATAAAGACATAGCTATGTCCTAAAACAGGCACTCTCTCAAACAGTATGCAAATCCCTTTCAAAACTGTCGATATCATCTCACTTTTGGGGGGACTCTGGTCCTGGCTTTCAACTCAAGAAATCACTGACCAGACTTCCACATTCCCAGTGCAGCACTCTG
Source organism: Acomys russatus (assembly GCF_903995435.1). Lineage (NCBI taxonomy): Eukaryota > Metazoa > Chordata > Mammalia > Rodentia > Muridae > Acomys > Acomys russatus. Next base: position 45,417,128 of record NC_067161.1, on the reverse strand, counting down.
AACCTAAACTGACCAAGCTTGACAGGCTTAGGCTCGCTCACTCCCATTTTGGAAGCCACTGTGATTCCAATGTTCACCAAATTTGGGAGCCACTGCTACAAATAGCTCTTGTCTTATTTCTGTCCTGAGGGTTTAAGGAAAACAAAGCCCTCTCTGGTCTCCTTAAGAGTGACTGGGAATTTATATACAGGGCCATGTGTACGTACACTCGTGCTAACTCATCCAGGCTGTGCCCCTGGGTCTTCATTTTCTCCCTCTAAGGGGAAAGGGCAAACATGGCTGAAACAAAAGAACTATTTACCCAAAGATGAATTATGTCACTGGCAGGGAAGAAAGACACAGCTGCAGCCAGTTTTTGTTTAAACAGCATCACCCCCTCACTCAACCCCCCGCCACCCCCACCCCCCGTTCCTTAATGGTACACATGGAAAGAAGTTCCTTAAGCCCTTTAAAAGCACAGGGCCCTGTACATCTTAAAGCATGTGCTGTTTGTATAATGCCCACCTCAGCCTTCTTGTTGGGATATCAGAATGTCCTTTTGCCCAAGCAGTGTGATCTCCAAGGGAGTTGTTGTCACCCTCGACACATAATACCAGACCTTGGACTGAGGCCTGGGGCATTCCTGCCATGGTGCCTGAGGCTTGATTAAACGAGCTGTTAAGTGTGTTTGATCTTTACCTCCTAAGAGCCCAGTTCCTCTGCAGGTGTGGGAGGAGGAGGCATGCGCGTGTGTGGAGTTGACCCACAGGTGTGAACTGAACTCCATCCACCAACTTCTCCTCCTGGCACCCATCCTTGCGCATGGGTGTTTTGATGGACAGTTTTATGGGGGGGTTGGACAGGAACAGATGCCAAGATGCATAAGCTTCCCCAGCCCGTGCTTGGTCGTCGGTCACCCACAAGTTAGCGAGAACAAACATTATTTTCACTCCCTCTGTCCAGGTGCTTAGAAAGTCTCCTAAAGATGTCAGCAAGAGTTGCGGTTGTGTTTTAGGAACATAATTACTAAACCAGTTAAGAACTCTTTAAAATGCAAGCTTTTAGCCCAGGCACTGCTGAAGCAATGGCAGGTGGGTCTCTGTGAATTCCAGGATGGCTTACATTGTGAATGCCGGGCTAGCCAGGCTACACAGTGATGTCATCACTAAAAACAAAACAGGATTTCTTCAGCCTACTAGACAGCTTGTGCCTTCTAACATAGACAATATAGGTGGTATCCAAAGTCTTAGCAGAGGTGGGAGTAAACTAACAACCAGTTCTTATCCATGGCGAAAAAAAAATCTATTATCTTACAACTATTGGATGTGCCAGTTCTAATGGTGCCTTGATAGCAGTACATGAGGATTCTGATTTTTTTTTTCAGACATTTGAGTAGACTGAAGAGAGTAGCCTCTCACCTACATTCCATTATGTGTCTTTGAACTTGACAGAGAGGCAAGAAGTCACCATGAAAGACCAGGGGTGCTGCCAAGTGTGCCTGTGTGCTAATGGATCCCACATGCCATCTGACAGGCACGGAGGTGAGAAAGGTGGGGAGTGTCAAGGTAATTGATGGATAATAAGCGTCCGGGTTCAGGATAACTTGGGTGGAGATCACATGGGTGATCACCAAGGAAATTATAGACGTTCTTTTATCCATCTAGTAGAAACTTCTCTACTGTCCTTTGAGATGTCTGTGATCTTGACTATGGCGCTTATGCATGATTCTGAAACAAAAGTCAAATCCTCATTGATTTAACTTCTAAGAAACTCTTTCCAGTCTGACCGACTCGGCCAATGAGGGCCACTTTGCATGGCTGGGACTGGAATATCTTCAGGGCCTAAGTGAATAAAATTCATGGTGTATAAATGCAACATGTGGCATAAAGAGATGATATTTTCCTAAGTACAACACACATGGATTTCCGTGGCTTCTTTTCCACCATGCCCATGATGTAATTTCTTCACCCTTCTCCTACTTACAGGATATACACAGATTCCTTTGATAAGTCATTATGCTAAATGGTAAGAACTTTGTATCCAAAGTGGTCCTAAGGATCCCCATGCCTGAATGGGTACAGTGCTCGCAGCCTGATGGTAGGCACCGGTTCCTGCCTTCAGCCTTCTAGCACAGTGGCTGCTCTCCAGAATCCTGTCTTGCTCCTGTCACACACTGCAGATGGTGTTTCCGGACATCTTTTAAGGTGTTCAAATGACCATCTCTCCCCTCTTTCAGCTCCCCTCCATTGCTCTCATGGCACTGTCCTCTTCCAGACTCCTACCACCCTCCCTGATTTCTCCGTTGTCCTCATACTGATTTTTTTTCTCTCTGTTCCTCACTATAGAAATTCTTTGGCATTTCACTGTTACCGTCTAGGGTTTTTTGTTTTTCTTCTGAGAAGCCTCAGGGCTCTACCTGCCCCTATCTCTATTCCTTGAGAGTCAGGGGTTCCTAAATCCATACCAAATGTATCAGTGGGGCTGTGGGTGTGTCTCAGTGGCAGAGCATTTGGCTAGCATGCACAAGACCCTGGATTCCATGAGAGAGAGAGAGAGAGAGAGAGAGAGAGAGAGAGAGAGAGAGAGAGACAGAGACAGAGACACAGAGACTCAAAGAGAGAGACAGAAAAACACAGAGAGACACAACAGAGAGACAGAGACACAAAGAGAGAAAGACAGAGACACACAGAGAGATACTTAGCATCTTTGAGTCTCAACCCTCTATCTCCAGATGGATGCTTCCAATAGGAAGATATGACATTTTTAGAGTAAGTGGACTACCTGGGAATTTGTAGGAGGAGACGTTGGGGTATCCTGGAAGAGGATTCAGTGCAGGAATTAGGGTCTCCTCCAAGGAGTGCTGCTGAAACAGCCTGTGTGCATCAGATGGTCCTGTTCCTGCCTCTGAAGCTGAAGCTGGGACACAGAGCACAGTTGGTAGTCAGGAAGGAATGATAGCTACGAAGGGAGGAAGTGTGCCCTAGAACTAACATCTTCTTCTTGCTCCGACCAGCAACCACCTTCAAGGATGGGGCTGTGTGTTGCAGCTCTGTGTCACACCTGAGTGGGCAACTGATACAGCTGCTAAGAATGGAGTTGGTGCTGGAGCCGTCACTGGGTCACAGTGACACGAATGACCTGCCACCACCCTGTTTAAAATCTTGTATCAATTTCCCACAGCATAGAGTCTGCCTTATTCTTTTTTTCATACCATGTTTTCCATAGAGGGACCTCAGAGCCACCTCAGGAGAAGGGTGGCTGCTTCGTGCCACCTTCCGAATCTCACTCATTTTCTCCTGTGGCTCAGCCAACATGGAGCCGTACAGGGAAGAGCGTCCTGAGAAAGAGGGATCAGCTTCATCACCTTGATGCCATGCAAAGCCACCTCCCCAAGTGCCACTGCCCTATGCCAGCGTTTGCCTCCTTATAAAATGTCTGATTTAGCCACCACCCTGTTTAAAATCTTGTATCAATTTCCCACAGCATAGAGTCTGCCTTATTCTTTTTTTCATACCATGTTTTCCATAGAGGGACTGTTTTGGTGTTCTGAGGGAGATGGTCAGGCACTGCAAACAGAAAGAGCTCTGGGCCCCACAAGGCTGCTTCAACCAGAACAAGTTTGCCTTTATTTGATCACACATTGAAGTTCTCTGTAAGGTTCCATTTATAGAAAAATCCACTTGTTAGTATTTTAAAAAAAGAAGAAGAAGAAGAAATAGGGTAGTGTTAACAGAACTCTGTCCCACAAGCAAAACAGCTGCTGCCTTCAGATGATCTGCACTTGCATGCAAGAACTCATCAGGAGCAGGGCTGTTGACAAGCGTCATCAGAGAAGAGGGTGGGCAGGTCACTGGACCTTCATTTGTGACGCTCTGCCATTCCTCTTAGTCATTTATATGATATTCTACTCTACATGCGCTCTACGTGCACTAACAAAAAGGGAAGTGGTAGTGTACATAGGCTGGGGAAAGTTACCCGAAGGGGCTCCATCTACGCAGCCGTAGACGTCATCATGCACACGGTGTGAGGACTTTCCAGGGCAGCTTTTTTGGGCTCACCCATGTTCACCCATGCTCTTACAGCAAACCCTCATTCATGCTCTATAAGTAAGCTCATTGAATCCTCTGGGTGAACTTTGGTGAAATTGTGTGAAGCATTCTTTGGTTTGTTCCTGAGACCTTATATAATATAAGGAAGGTAAATGCTAACATCTTCCCAGGGGAGGAGTCTTTTAAACAGGTAGAGGAGAGGAAAGAAGGAAGGAAGGAAGGAAGGAAGGAAGGGGCAGGGAGGGGAGGATTAGATGAGGGAAAGAAAGAAGACAGGAGGGAGGAGAGAAGAGAGCATGGGGTGGAAAAGGAGGAAGGAAGGAAGCAGGAAGGGAGGAGAGGAGAGAGAAAACAAAGGAAGAGAGAAAAGAGGGGGGTGGGGAGAGGAAGTAGAGCAAGGTAAGAGGGCTCTTTACTCTTTGACCTCTGCTCTGGTTATGTAGACTGACTGAGTGTCCTGTCCATGGCTCAAACCACTGCTCATCAGCATCTCTACACTTTGACTTGCATGTTTTTGGCCTAGGATTTGCCATCTGATTTGGCTGTTTACTGTAGACTAATACAAACAATTGTCTCGTGGGACAGAAGACAGGATGGCGGTGAGACACCACTTCCTTTAAACAAGCTGGCACACAAATGCATAGGCATAGTTAGAGAACATATCGTTAAAAGTTTATATAAATGACTGCCTACAAATGTATGTGTGCATAGGTTCATCTCAGATAAAAAGATAACAGAAAGCATTTAGGAGAAAGGAAGTGACAGCATCTATTGTGAGCTGCCCAGGCACTGGGTCTTACAATGATCATCTTTATCTAATTTTTCAAAGTAACCAAAGGGTGTTAGACATACGAGCCTCATTCATATGTGTGTGTGTGTGTGTGTGTGTGTGTGTGTGTGTGTGTGTGAGAGAGAGAGAGAGAGAGAGAGAGAGAGAGAGAGAGAGAGAGAGAGAGAGAGAGAGAGAGAGAGAGAGAGTCTTGCTGACCATATTGTCTATCCTGGGAAGGCTGTGTTTAATGGTGTCTCAGCTGGATTCGGTTTTTTGAAGTATCTTCTTTGGGTTCTTGAGACTCCATTGGGTTTGTGTAAGGCCTCCCATCGCATTCCTAAGGCCTTCACTCTTCTCCTTCCTGCTTGGGTGGCCAGGCCTGTGGCTGGAGTGGCTTTTGGGGAGATGGACTGGGTGGTCTACTCAACATAGCCTCTCTGTCCCTCCCTACCCCTGCCCTCCTTCTCCCTGTCTGCTTGTGGTTTGAAAGAGGGGGAAAAAGACAAGTTTCTTTTTACTGAATGTTCTGAGTGAGATCATAGCTGTTGTCTGGGAGGGCTACGCATGCTGTTTTAACTCATTTCTTTGACTGTGTATTTATGAGTTGTGGCTCCAACTTGTCAGCTGAACAAGGAAAGCTTCTCCAGGTGACTCTTGTGGGTGTTTACAGCTCTTTTTAAGATCTATGTCCATTTTTCTGGTGTGTGCAGAGGGCGCGCGAGGCAGTTTCACACCCCACACTTGGGGGTCAAAACAAAAACACACCCACACAATATAACAGCTTACTGGTGAAGATGAAGAGATACATTGGGTGAATTGTGTTTATTTTTTGTCAGTGTTTATGAAGATCAACAGGATGAGACATCAGTGCACTGTGCACCCCAAGCATAGTGGGAAAAAAAACCTGTCATCAATGACTAAGCAGTTTCAAATATTCTACTCAGCCTTTGTTATGGCACTACCAACTGTCATGTGAGATTCAAAATCTTTGGTCTAAATTTTTTTTGTTCTCCTTTGGTCTAAATTTTATTCTAATCTATATATAGGCATTTAGCTTTATGGTCTGAGCAGCTACAGGGTTCTCAGCCCCTCCAGTGTGCAGACAGTCATTGTTGGGCTCCTCAGCCATAGCCTACAAGTCAAATTAATAAATCCCCTTTTATAGTATGCATTCATTTGGTCAGTTCTGGTCTGTTTTGTTTTTTGACTTCTGATTCTCAGAACCATCAGGGAATGTATTTGAGTTGTGTTAAGAGATGAAGTATATGAATAAACCATCTACTTACTTATTGGAAAACACAATTTAAATGCACTTGAATGGAGGTACCGTGTTTGGGTTGATGATGCTGATCCCAGATTCTGTGGATGGAGGACATTTCCCTAGAAGTTATTAGGAAGGAAGAGCGTATAGGCCTCCAAAAAACAGTTATGGCCACGGCTCTTAGTTACCACCAAAGCTGAATGGTAATACCCTGTTGCTGAAGATATCTCACAGCTTGGAATGCAGAACACAGAGAAACCATATTGGAACTGAACTGGAAGATGCTTCCCTGATAATGAAAGTTGCTGTGTAGACAGATAGAGTTTTTCCTAGCTTTGAGCCTCACATATGACAATCATACCTTTCTAGGAAAGATGTACTTATTGGTATAATAATGCCATAGTTCTTATGAAGATATATTAGTGACTTTTCTGTGATTGTGATAAAATGCCATGACCAAGGCTACTTTAGGGAGAAAGAGTTTATTTGGGATTACGATTCCAGGGGATCAGAACACAAATGGTAAGAACAGTGTCACAGCAGGTGGCAGACACGGCAGCTAGATCAACAAGCTGGGAGCTCACATGTGAACCACAAGCATGAAGCTGAGAGAGCAGCCTGCAAGCAGGTGAGACTTTTCAATTTCAAAGTGTCCCTGTGGCTTCCTTTCTCCAGAAAGGCTGCACCATCTAAGTCTCCTCGAACAGTGAATCTAACTGCCCGAGGCAATGGTGGGTATTTCTCATTCAGAGGACCACAGAAGGTAACCAAATCACCGCAGGGTGACTCCTTTTGGGATCTGAGATCTGCTCCATAGAAGAGAAGGCAATGTCCAGTACTGTTGTAGTAGTCAAATCTCCAAGGCTAGCAGGTCATAGGCACTAGGGATGAATCTACTACTTTTTGCTTTACTAAATGGACATGTTGTCACATTGCCTCCTAAACATTGTGTTTATAACCATAGGCTAGTGCTGCTCCTTAGCCTTGAGCAAAGAAGCATCTCTCTGTAGCAGATGGTGGTTAATGCAGAGAGACTGCTCAAGATGCTGAGGACCAGTGACCGGCCATTGAGTCATCAGTCTTAAATAGGACATCTGTAGCTCCCCCTTCCATTGCTCAAGGAATGTCATATAAAGGGGGTGAGAAGAATATAGGTGCTCAATGACAGGGTGGAAGGCCTCGGGATGCTGTCTCATGCTTTGACATGGCCATGGCACTCACTCACACACTCACAGCAGATACGATGATACCTGCCAAGAATGAATGGCAAATGCTCAGTCACAGATGGGGGAGGGGCTTATGGGCTTCAGCCCCACCCAGGAGATAAGGAAGTGGGATTTAGACACTGGGGAGTTAGTCATGCTCCTGTGGTTAGAGCTACACCTGTGACCACCTAGGTGGCCTTGGCTAATCCCAGTGAGTCACACACACAAAACAAACAACTCACAGTATATCTGAGGATAGCCTTGAACTTCTGATCCTCTTGCCTCTACGTTCTAAATATCAGAAGCATTAGAGGTATGAGCCACTGAGAGCGAGGCCTGTGATATCACTACTGTGACCCTGTAACAGAGAGCGAGGCCTATGACATCACTACTGTGACCCTGTAACTTGGAAGCATGTGCAGCTTCATCAGCACAGGAAATACAACCCCTTTTCCTCCTATTGAAGGGGAAGGGCACCCCAAGTCCAGGATCTACCATGATATTTGACATATAAGAAGCATGGAATATGTAACATAGATTCTCAAAGAACAAATTTTAATTCTATGCTTCTAAAAATTCTATGAAAATATTAGAACATGCCTCTACTTGATATAAAGATGGAACCTGGCTCTCTTTTGAATTGGATGATTTCTGTGGCCTGGCATTTTTAAGGAATAGGATTCTATATGTATTTATTTTAACAATGTCAATACACCTTTTGCTTTCTTTATTTCATAAACATACAAGTAAGTTCTTTCGTAGATAATGGAGAATAAAGTATATTACCTTCTACAATAATAGATGGAGGTGTATGCCTAGGAAATGAAAGAAAGATAGTTCAGTATCTGTTTAAAAACTCACAAAGCCATGGTTGTAAAGAAATGACATTGTTTTGGCAGCTTGATTTGGCAATTTTCTGTAATGGATTCTACATTTTTAAGCCGGTGTCTTTTTCAAACAAGCATTCCTGTAGCCTCCTGAAGGGCACAGGTGGGTCTATGGATATATCCTTGGGATTTAAAATATCTTTATGCACTGATAGAGCTCAGGTGCCCCTGAAATATAGACATGTTGAATAAAAAGTTGAAGAATAAATGTTTCCCAAACAATCAAACAGGCTGTGATTTTGGTGGGAAAAGTGAGCTGTAAACCAAAGCCTTTGGTGGTGGGTGTGGAAATAAAAGAACTGATTCATATTTAAATGTTTACCTCTTAAATGTAGCATGTAGCAAGCATGTAGATGTGGCTTTGATCCCTCCCTCCTGTGCTTCCTCTGCTATCCAGAGAGCCACAACAGCAGTGAGCATTAGTGTCTCAGCCCAGACTACATCTTGTACCCATTATCCATCCCCGCTGACAATGAAGAGCTAATGGCAGCATCCCCCTCGCAGGCCCCTAATGGACTGCACATCACTACCTCAGAGCACCTGAAAGACTGTCTGGGTGCATCTCCCAGACACCTGACAAGGGAGGGGTGGAGGCCCAAGGATAATCGTTGTGTCACTTCCATGTGATTTATTGCAATGGGTAATTATGTCTACAGGGCACCATCTGGAGACCCAATTTGTGCTCTTTATGAACAAAAATTAAAGTCAATGCATACTTTCCTCTGAACTTAGCTCTGGACTGCTCACACCTAGAGCCCTTTGTGCTGTTTGATCCTCATGCCACATGCCAGTTGTTTCCACTTAGAGGGTCCTAGCCAGGCAGAGGGACTCTCAACAGACATAATAGGCTTTCTATCCTTATGCTCTCTGTTCTATGGGCTAAACAGGATCAGAGTTTGCATCACTCTGTAGCCTGAAGGGGCAGTGTGGTCACATTCTGCTTCTGAATTGGCACTATCCATCAACAAAAATCACCTGCAGATATTAGCATCTTCAACCACCCTCCACAATTATCAGGTGGCTAGTAATTGTCTCCAAGTTATTTGCTTCACAAAAAGGGTGCTGGAAAATGATGAGAATTGCTTTTTTTTTTTTTTTTTTTTTAAATATCACTTGGCTTTCAAGTAAGTTTCCAAGCCATTCTGGGAACCTTTTTTTCCCCCCTCAAACCTAACTTTGCAGACTTGGCTTAAGAAATGCTTATTCCTTTCAATTAAAACCAAGAGCATTAATCAAATGCTTGACACTATAAATGTTTCCAATTAACATCTAGCTTAAAACCACATGTGTTCCAAAGGAAATTCAAAAGATCTATTGGTACAGGTGACCCCTGAGAAACCATTAACACATGGCTGGAGACAGCAAGAAACAGTCTCCATTTGTGAAAAAGATAAAGAATCCGTTTAGAGCTCATTACTACTTCAAACATTGCGTTCAGATGGGAGGCTCCTATGCTGCAAGTTAGGGATTTATCAATGAGTCAGAAGGAAAATAATAACACATCTGTACTTGAAACAGTCACACCCTAATGAACAAGGAGTTCCGATCCTAACCACAACCGTGCTTTTTTCATGATCGAGAGATGGGGCTGTTTAAGGTAGGAGTTAGTCCCAAGCCGTTCCCTTTGGCCTTCTTCTGCAGAGCTGGTGTTCTCAAACACCTGTGGAGTCCAGGCAGGCTGCAGGAATGAATGGGATGGGATGGTCTAGTGTCCAGGGGACCACAGCAACTCACCTCTCTAAGGAGAGAGTGTGCATTTAATGCCAGCCAACTTTTGTCACCTGAAAATGGAAGTCCGATGCTCTAAGAGAATTCATGAATTTTTAAAGGGCGATAATTAAATGAATAGAAAACAGAACAATAAACACTGACCTTTTCCTCAGCGTGTGACCTTTGCGGCTGCTTTTTGGGTAGAATCAGGGGCCAGGCTGACTTGGTCCCAGTGTAGATGGCAGTGGAGCCCTATGTCAGCCCACAATCAGCCTTGGCAGGCATTCTTTGCCTGTCTCACACTGAATCCACCCAGCTCCTGGCAGGAGAGAAAAGACTTCCCGAATCATTTCTCAACTGATCGGTCAAAGTGAGTTAAGTTATTCCAGGTGTGCTGTGCAGGGGTTATTATGGCCACAGGGAAATGGTAACATCAGGGCAAGTCCATCGCCTAGCGAGCTGATGAATCGCCTGCCTCGCCGTAAACCCTCAACAGCTGGTCTGCCAATCCCACAGCGAGGGGCTGCCGACAAACACCTAGGGCTAGTCGGCTGGGCCCAGAAAGACACATATTTCTTCCTCATTTTTCCCTTCAAACATCTTCCAAAAGACAGAAGATGACCATAATAAGATAAATGCCTGGACGGTCACACCAAGCAAATTATTTGACATGCAGAAATGACTTCAAGACCCATAGAATTGTTACACTCAGATATTTGTGCAGAGACTTCACTTTATTTTTCATTTTTATGTCTTCTCTCCCCTCCCACCCACCCACCCACCTTCCCCCTTTTTTGTTTTTGTTTTTGTTTTGTTTTGTTTTTTTACAAATCAATCCCAATGTCTTTGTGTTTTGGCTGGAAATTGTTCAATGCTTTTTTAAACAAACAAATACAAACAAAAAAAAACTAATGGAAATTTCAGCTTGTTTCAGGAATCACCAGTGTCTGTTTAATGTCTGGTTCTTTATTCTGTACTCAGACTAGCGAGATGACTGAGTGATTCACAGGGCTCTTCTCAACCTTGCCTTAAAAACTGCTCTCAGAGATACCAAACTTTATATAAGTCCAGTTAAGAGTTGAGCAGGTATGTGTTGATAAAAGCTAATGCAGGGAGCAAGTTGCAAATTCTGGCTTGGTCCTTGCCTTGATGACATCAGCTGTGGGTGATATTATTTATCCCGCTCCCCTTCCTGCATATGCTGAGATTTCTTTAGTTTGTGTTTTTGCAAATCACAGGGAACCCAATTAAAATGAGCTTAAGGTAACAACTGATCTTACTGCCTGTCATAATTGAGATGCTGTGGCCCAATCCAGGACCATGAATATGACACAAGAGCCCCCTCTCCTTCACCCTTAAGAGCCATACACATGGAGGGGAGCATGCTTTTTCTCCAGTCTCAGGACAGGAAGCAAGGAAGGTTTGATTTAACTATGAAACTGAGCCGAATGACTCAGGCAATCTTTGTATCAAAGTCAATGTCATGCTTTGTCAGGCTTCTGTCACACATCACCTTTGAAGCTGGGTGAAATAAAGGTCTGGGTGTCTTGATGCATGGCATTTTTTTCATCAAAACCAGGAGACGGTTGATATCGATTATGTCTTTTTCTGTATCCATGTGGAAGCCAGACAACAGCCTCTAGTAGGGGAGTCCTTCTTCAGGTGCCGTTCCTCCATTTTCTTTTTGGTTTTTGGCAGGGAGGAGGCAGAGTCTTTTGGTAGCCTATAACTCTCCAAGTAGGCCAGGTTGACAGGCCATCAACCCCTAAGGATATGCCTGTTTGTGCCTTCCTAGCACTGAGATGGTGTGGGGCACCATGCCCGGCCTTTAATTGTGGATTCTGTAGCTCAAACCCATGCCCTTGTGTTCAGAAGGCCAGAACTTTAGCACCCGAGCTGTGCCCCTGGCCCATGGGCGTCACGAGTTACTCTCTGTTGTATGTCTGCGCAAGGACCTTAAGAGAGCTCAGTACACACACGAACCATGCAATGGTGTCATAAGGGAGGTTGGCCAGTCCATCTCTTGAGTGCTTGAGTTTAGAGACCTCATGTCCCTCCCTTCTCAGTCCTCGGAGGATCTGTACCAAGTGTTTTGAACAAAGTTACCTCACTAGGCTGTGGCTCTCTGGGACGTCTTCCTTTTCTCTCTGTTCTATGTTTGTGTGTTTGGATTTCGATATGGGTTTTGATATGTAGTCCAGGTCCTGAATTCAAAAATCTATTGTCTGCCCCACCCTTCCCAGCCTCCAGTAATTTCTATTTTAAAGTCAGACTAAGTAATTATTAGCTTTCACATCTGGGAAAAAATGGACAAAGTGTCTTGTCTTCCTGTGTCTGGCTAATTTAGAATAATGAACTTCAGTTGATCCATACTGCTGACAATAATAAGGCACTCTTCTTTTTATGGCCGAATAGTATTCCACTGTGATTACATACTATATTGTATTATGTTTTTATCCTTTGATTCACATCTATGCTGACTTAATATCATACCCATTATATTCTGGAACATGAAATATCCTTTTTTGACTCGAAGTTTCTAGGTAAGATCACCAAGTGCACCAGCTTACGCATTGAAACTATGAATTAATGGAAAAATTTTGTTCTCTCAAATAACTTGTGCTTGCCTAACATTACCTGCTTTGACTACTTAGGAAGACTCTAGGATTACTTTCTTTGAAAATTCATTCCCTCAAACATTTTTTTCCTGGAATAATTCAAACTAGTGTTCTCACTGATGACAAGACCGTTCATGTGTATAGAGAAGCTCACCCGTCCACAGGGCCCAGTGCACTTTTCTGTGCTCACAAGTTGGTGTGACCATTAGCAGAGCATTTCCATTGCCCACATGGAAATCCCAGGCCACAGTTCTTCTCTACCTCAGCCCCTCATAGCCACTAACTGACTTTCTGACTCTGTAGACCTGTTGCCTGTGTGAACCAACTGTGGCTGTTCTTGTCAGTGTGGGAAGCTTTAGCCAAACCTAAAGGGACTGCCCCTCCCAGACATCCCTTCTGCTCTAGAGCAATGGTCCTCAAGGTGAATTACAACCGCTTCCAGGGTCAAACTACCCTTTCATAGGGGTCATCTAAGACCATCGGGAAACACAAATACTTAAATTACGATTCATAACAGCAGCAAAATTACAGTTATGAAATAGCAGCAAAATAATCTTATGGTTGAGAGTCACCACAACATGAGGAGCCGTGTTAAAGGGCCACAGCGTTAGGAAGGTTAAGAAGCACTGCTCTGGCCCATGGAATTCTTGAGCCAGGCGGCTTTGAGCCTGATGACCTTTCCTTGTCAGTTGTTTCCCTTGGAAACTGAAGACTGCTGTCCACATTGCCCCAGCCCCTCTCTTCTGAGCCATCCCAGTGCTTTCCTATGTGGCCCCCATGAGATGTGCTGTACCTTTTCTTCTCAGGGACTGTGAGTAACAGACTATGTCAGTCGCAGCATGCTCCTGATGTGTTGGTGCTACCGCACCTGAGCATTATAGACACACAGTCATCCAATGTGTTTGCATCTGGCTTCTTTCCCTTAACACGTTCTCATTTGTGACGTGATTTGTGTTTGTAACCCAGTCCTTTTCACGAGTGAATAATATTCCATTGCATAGATATGCCACATTTTGTTTATATAGTCAACAGATGATGGGCAACTGCATTATTTTTATTTGAAGGCCATTATAAACACCACTGCTAGGAAAAGCATACAAGTGTATACTTTTGGGGGGATGGGGAGGGGATATGCATGTTCAGTTTATTGGAGATATCCTAGGAGTTGAACTGTTAGGTTATATGACAATTTTTAAAAAATAAAACCACTTTAAACCACTACTACCAACATGGAAGTTGCAATCTCTCCTCTTGTTTCTGTGTTGGAGACTGAACACCAGGCTAGGCATATGCTCTAGACAGTATTGAGCTGCACCTCAGCCTTTTCCCTACATTCGTATTGACCCTCAACCCTCCTCACATGATAGAGGAATTGGAGATATCTGAACTTTCAGGAGATGGCTGCTGTCAGATGAGGTCACGAGGGTGGAGCGATCAGAATGGAATTAGCACTCTTATAAACTTACCAAGAAACTTCGTCTGGTCCATGTTTGTGCATGGGGGAAAGGGCCTCTGAGGACACAGTAGGAGGGTGGCTGGCTGCATATCAGGAAGCCAACTCTCACTAGCCTGTCCATGCGGTACCCTTCCCTTTCTCCAGAGAGGTGGCAAAGTAGGCTTCTGGTTTTTAACCAATGATGCAACCCACATTATTTACTATAGCAGCCCATGATGACCCATGTGCCTTCAGAGTGTGCATGTTTTCACGTTGGTCAGGGTGGCTGGGGACTAGTCTCCGGTGCAAGGGCATTAGGAATTTGCCCTGCATAAGGTTAGTGCCTGGTAGCTGGGAAGTTTCTGTTCACTTTACTATTGGCTTTGTGCAGGCTAACCCTGCACCACACAGCTGTGACTTTAACAGGGTCATCTTCGACAGGTTCGTGATTCTTTCTATTGACTTCGGGGCTCTTTGACTCTACCCGTATTAACCTCGAGCTGTACGCTGAGCACAAGCTGATTATTCTATAGTTTCTGACCACACTCAGAAGCATGCATTTCTCCCTCATTCCACCCAAATGCAATGAAGTGCTCCCCCTACCCCATGCTTGCCTATCTCACGCCACTGCTACTTGTGTGGAAGATCATCTCAGGAGTGTACAGTAGGCCTTCGCTAGACACACTGCATACGCACACTCCTGCCTGCAGCAGAGACCTGAAGGCATTTCTACTTCCTGTGTTGTGGCCCTGGAGGAGCATGCCCGGAGGTTTCTGTTGTGTTTGTATTACCAGAGGGGCTGTCTTCAGTCTGCCTAATCTTTACAAGATCTTTCACAGCTACTGGAGATGTTGTGGAAGATGCTAGCTCCCTGGTCCTTGTGATCTCTGTTGAAAGAGACACACAGAGAGTAGGTATGGCAGAGCTTATTACACAGTAACATGGGCTGTTTTCATGGGGTGACAGTGCACATGGCCACAGGGACCACTGACCTCATCTCCAACATGGCCTGGTTACATCTTCCTTCCATTTAGGCTTGTTTGTCTTATATTTCCAGAAATTCATTTGAGTCTCACTACCTAAAAATCTCATCCTATGGGAACCTCTACTACACTGGTTTTAGAAGTGGTAATTGTTTCCACCCACTTTGTATAGAGTCCTTACGTGAGACTTTCAGAGAGAGAGGGAGAGAGAGGGGACTGTCCAATAAGCACTACAACATGGCTCGCTGCAAAAGACTACCCAGCTGCACCTCCAAAACACCAAACACGAATTAATGTTCAAATTACAGAACCCTGAGAAGATACTCAGCCACGAGATGAAAACGTCAATGTTCTTTAAAATACTTTAAATTTTATTATTTTTTTCATATATGGGTGTTTTGTCTTCATGTGCACCACATGTGCACTGGGTAAGGTGTCCAGAAGAGGGTGTTGGATCTCCTGGAAGTAGAGTTATCATCAGTTGTGAGCTGCCATTTGTGTGCTGAGAGTCAAACCCAGGTCCTTTGTGAAAGCAGCCAGTGTTCTCAACCACCAAGTCATCTCTCCAACCTCAACATCTAAGAGTGAAACCAAAACAACAGGATCAAGATACAGCACAGTGTAAATCGTAAGTCTCTGAGAAGAGCTAGCATCTTCATGGGGGGAAGTGGAGATAGATGAGGTAGTTACAGAAGAGGAGCCCTCAGTCCAATTTGTCAGGAAGCGTTTTACACCATTCCTTGCTCACTAAGCAGTCTGTTACAGTGATGTAAAAATATAAAACAATGCAAATGTTCCTGGGAATAAGTCTTAAAAGTCTCCAACACCTGAGCTGTGGTTGGCTGTAGCTCAGTGGCAGAGCGCGTGACTAATGGGCACAAAGCTCTGGGCTCCATTCTCAGTGCCATAAGAAAAAGCTTAGACCTACAGCTGTACATTTTTCACTCAATAGTTTGACTACTAAGAATTTTCCCCAGGGAAATGCACACAGGGTTATGTTAAAATATCATTATCAGAAAGGTCACCAAGAATCTCCATAATGAAATACCTGATAATTGTACAGCCACAGAATAATAAGGCATTTAAACATAAATCACTGGGGAGTGCCTGTCTTAGTTACTGCCCACTGCTGAGCTTGAAGTACCTGGCAGAGACAACTGGAGGCAGGGACGGTTTGTTTAGACTGTTTCAGACAGCTCGGCCCCGTGGTGACTGGCTTCCTGCACTTGCGTAGCAAGCACATCATGGCGGTGGGGGAGTATGGGTGAGGAGGCTGGTGGGGTACAGGAATGAGAGAAAGGTAGATTCCAAGACTTGACTTCTCCTTTAAAAAAATTTCTCTAGCCCTTTGCCCCAGGATGCTTCCCACTCTCAAAGCAGGTCTTTCTTCTTCACAGACTCACGCAGAAGCCTCCAAGGTGACCCTAAACCTGGCCAGGTTGACACTGAGGAGGACCTAGCACTGTTTTGTGTTACTATTCAAAACTGTATTTCAGGAGCACATCATGATACATACTTATATTCCCAGTCCTTGGAATGCAAAGGCAGGAGGATTAGGAGTTCAAGGCCAACCTGGTCTATATAGCAAATATCCAGTCAGGTAGGACTACATAGAGAGATATTGTCTCATAAAACCCTCGGTTCCCTACCTCAACTGTCTTTCAGAAAATGGTGAAATTATGTGTCATAGGAGGAAAACATTATAAGGCATCACAGTATAAAAACAGTGTGAAGTGATAAACATGAAACATATTTGCCATTTCTAAGGTTTCAATCTGCACCAAACTATTGTTAGTCCAGGTACTTAATATCCTACTTAGGCAATTTCTGATTTTCTCTGATGCATTTGCATGTGCATTGTGGACGCATCCTATAATATGACCATGAAGGTTGCCCTGTGAGTCACTGCAGTGAGCCACTTGGAATGGTTTTGGGTTCAGAAAGATATGATGAAACAGGACTTTGGTCTCCAAACTGTGGCTAGCTGGGAGACTGTCCTCCTGTGTCGTGTCACATATGTTTCAAACAGAGAAGGAAGAAAATCTGAAGAAGGGCCATCCTGGTCAGTGATGCTCACACAGAACTTTTTCTTTCTCCTGGCCTGAGCTAAGCATACCCACTTTCTGCTTAAGCTGAGCAGTGTCCAGGCAGGAGCACACAGGTATACTTGAGAGTAGTGCCTAGACAGAAGCTTGGCTGGGTTTTTTGGAGGGAAATGCAGCTGTTGTGGATCTGCAGCTAGCCAGATGCTGATGTGGTGATCTTGGGAGGGAAGCATATAGATTCGCCACATGCCAGGTTCCAGCTGTGTAAGCAACCATGATTGTGAGAAGAAAGATGAGAGAGAGTGCCCTGGGGGTCTGGCCCAGGGTCCTGATTCCTGCACCACTGTTGTCTTGCTTACTGTTATGTCTTGTGACTATTCAAGCTGTTGACAAACAACTGCTACTCAGTAAAAAGTTGTTAAGCCAAGTTCCTCAAGTTTTGGCATAATGAGTTCATGGAATAAGATGGAAAGAATAGAGTCCCTATCCAGGTGGAGTAGAGGAAGGAAAGGGAGATGCTGAGCAACCAGGACACACGATGCATTGGCAGGGAAAGGAGGCTGCAGAAGAAGTGGTTCCTCTACAGGAGCAGATGGTACACTGTTAGCCAAGGGCAGGCTTCAGATATTATTGCCACAGTCTTTCATTTTAATTTTCCACTCCCTTTCTTCCCTAAACCTTCCTCTCCTCTATCCCAGCTTTCAACCCTTCCTCCTACTTTCATCTCTTCCCCTCCTCCTCTCTCCCTGTCTACCTCTACTATCCCTCCCATCCATCCCCCCTCTACTATCCCTCCCATCCATCCCCCCAACCCCTCCCTCTTAAATGCATTATAATCCTATCTTATTCCAACCACAAGCTAAACATTGTACTTCCTCAAATGTTTCCCCAAATCAAAGGATTCGGGGGAAAATTATGCCACAACAAACATCAACATGTTTGATGTCAAAAGGAATAATCATTGTAGAATTTTATTTTTAAAGCGCATCAGCAATGGTCCTATTTTTCCAAGTGGGTCCCACGCTGTCCAGTTTCTAGAAAATGACTCCAGGCCTCTCAGTAGTGGAGGAGGCTGGGACTTTTGAGAACTATACCTCCTCCTTATGCAAAAGCTATGGACTTGGACAGACAGCTTTAGGCTAGCTAAAAGAATCCAGATCCAGAAAGGTATCTCTAGCTGCTGCCCTTGAAGGATGGCACCGCAAGGTCAATATTGGCCTAATGCAATCAATTCACTGGAAGAAAAGACGGGAAAAGCCAAGGCTGCGTAGGAACTCACAAGCCATGGACTCGGCTTAAGATGGGCCCACTCTGGGATGCAGAGGCCAAAGAAAGGGTTATGTGCTATAGGCTCAGTTAACTATGGTGGGTCAATGTTTACTCCAAACACATCTAGTCAGTTGAAATCCTCTCTGAACAGCACACCAACACCATGTGCAAAATAGAACTGTGACAGCACAGTGACAAAGACTTGAAAGCAGTCCCCTGGGGCCAGTGTGGAGAAACTCCCCAAGCCACTGTGCCAGTTAATTAGTAGCAAGGACCCAGACTCTGTAAACGAACACACAGTTTACTGCCTTCTGTTCATGTGAGATGGATGTCTTGGACCTTTTCCTCCTTCTCAGTGACCTAACTTTTCTGCCCACATCTGCATCTCCCAGAATACTCGGCCCCATCAATCACCTTGGCAAACTAAGGGACACATAGAAAGTATATGTAGGCTCTGGCGGCTTCCACTCACCAGTGGCGTGTGACCCACAGCTGTAAGGCCTGGGAAGAGTATGGACCAGTTACTCGTGCTTCTCCTTGTAGTCTACAGAACATGTCTCTTTTAGGGAAAGAGAATTTCATTGGGGCAGTCAGCTATGGAAGAGGGAATTAACCTTCATTTCTGTCCTTTCCTTTTCTTCATTAACTTTTTTTTTCAAGTGTAAAGCCTAGAATCAACAGGATTTTTTTTTAATTCTGAGCTTTTCTAAGGACTCTTGGGGGACTTTTAGAATGTCAGCTGTGCAAACACAGTGCCATCTTTGACAAACTGTCTGGAAGGACTGGCTGGCGGTGCAGCCAGCTCCTCTGTACTGCACACAGATGTCACGTGTGGTGTCTATAGCTGAGTTTATTATCTGACAGATACAAAACGCAAATATTGACTTTTGCTGTTTTTACTGTAACAGCAACCATAAACATTGATTACTACTGGAGAGGTCAGGCTGCACTGAAAGGCTCTGTCTTCACAGCCAACAAGGGCCTTTGTGTTGCTTCAGGACAACTTGTCAAGGAGCGGTGCTGTGCCTAGGATCCTCATCATGCACTGATACAAAAATGGCAACATGGTCACGACGTGAAAGACACCACAGCTCTGAAGAACATGAAAAGAAAAGATTTCTATTGTGTCTGCATTTATTTAGCCCTAGAAAAAGTCCCCAATATAAGAGCACTCAAAGACTCCCTGTGTGGTGCCCTCCTCTGATGATGACAGACATCTTCCTGCTCCTATGATAATGCTCAACAGATAAGTACCTTTTGCAGTTCCTCCTCTGTATTATCGCCTCATCAAGGGAGACAGTCCATCTTAGAGGTCCTTTGTAGGGAATGAAGGGCTGCCTTTAATGATGGAAATATATTCATTAGGCAAATGTAAGAAAGCAAGAAACATTTTCTGACCTACTGCTTTTTTGTTCCATGAATTCCTATTTTAAAACAAATTCATAAATACAGAGTGACCCTCTTCTCCCATTTGGTTAGGGCATGGTGTGATCTACAGGAGCCAGAGACATGACAGTGCATGTGGACAGAGAAGGATGCCAGAAAGATGATACCAAGTTCTCCTCTGTGTCCTCAGCATGGCCAGCTTCCATATATACAGTGTGTCTGTGCCATAGGACTCACTCGAGTTGAGTGCAGCATTGCAGCCCTGCACTTAGACGCTTCAGTTAGTTCAAGGCCAGAATTCCTCCACTTCTCTGGTCTGGATCAGAGCAAGTAGATCTGCACTATTCACAGAGACTCAGGGATAGCAATTAAGCCAAGTGAGTCATGGTCAGGGATTGAAATTCACTCAGGTCTGTACAGAGTTAAGCAAAAAGTTCCCAGGGGACTGGAGGGGCAGCAGGGCTGTGGTGATGAGAGCACATATTATGTTTATTGTAATACAGTAAAGCCCTGCTTTTTCTTAGCGACTAAGTATTGGAATACTAGACACAAGAAACACATTGTAGTAGTGACTCAAAGGCTGCATGCTGTTGTATCTGCCTTTGGGAGAGTCATCCATAACCCCATCAAGTCAGCCTGGAGCAGGAATTCCTATCCCTCACAAGAGGGCAGATCATACACATGAATCTCAGAGAAGAAGCAGCATGGTATTCACAACCAAGTCCAGTTGGATATACACGACATTGGGGCATTTATATATTGTGGGTTACATAAGTTTCAGTGTTTTCCTGGAGCATCTTTTCATGTCCTGTCAAAGGAAAATTAGCACGGTGTTGCTGGGAGAAACAACAGTGCACAGCGGTTCACAGAGAAGTTCCTTTTCCTTCCTTGCCATCCTATCCCTGCACAAAACTTGAACCCGTAAGACAAAGGATGGCATCCGTAAGGCAGTTTTGTAAAACTGTGTTGGTTAGATTGAGCTTAAATTCAAGAGAGTTCAGTGGCTCTTAGACTTTTCATGTCACAGTCCATCCTGGAGGGAAGTCAGGGCAGGAATTCAAAGAAGGAGCTGATGCAGAGGCCCTGGAGGAATGCTGCTTACTGGCTTGCTCCCCATGGCTTACTCAGCTTGCTTTCTTAAGCAACCCAGGACCAGCTGCACAGAGGTGGTACTACCCACAGTATGCTGGGTCTTCCCACATCAATCATTAATCAAGAAAATGTCCCACAGCCTTGCCTACAGACCAATCTGAGGAGGACAGTTTTCCCAACTGAGGTTCCCTCTTCCCAGATGACTCAAGCTTGTACAAAGGTGGCAAAAAACTAACCAGCACAGATACCAGATACTGGCGTGGACTTCTCCATCGTTGGTTGTGCAATCCCTCACAATAGAGTGTTTTCTAGTCTCTGGTGTCTCTGGTCTTTATGGGTCTGATTGAATTTTTCATTTGGTGATATGAGTTTGTTCTATAGATCAGCTAAAAATAAAACTTTTTAAAAAATGGAGGCAGGGCTGCAGACGTATCTCAGGTGGTTAAGACCCTTGCTGTTGCAGAGGACCCAAGTTTGGCTGCCAGAGTTTGTGTGGAGTAGAAACACCAGAGCCAGGAAATATAATGCCTTTTTCTGGGAACACACACACACATACACACACACACACACACACACACACAGAGAGAGAGAGAGAGAGAGAGAGAGAGAGAGAGAGAGACAGACAGACAGACAGACAGACAGACAGACAGACAGACATAGACAGACAGATACAGACAGACAGACAGAGATAGAGATAGACAGATACAGAAACACAAACAGACACACAGAAATAAAATAACTCTTTTTAAAGGGATACAACCTTTAGACCTTACGCCAATGTTGCAAAATTTTCTTTGTCCTCCTGGCTGTATAATAGATCACTGCTTAGAGATAGAAGATTCTTTAAACCAAAACCCCCATTTCCCCTGCACTCCTGTGGCTACACACACTCTCTCCCCCTTCCTTCCTGATACCCACCTAAGCCTCTCAATTTAAATAAACTTATTCTATGACAATGAAATATTTCCATGCTCAAGCCTGTTTTATTTAAACTTTCCTTTTGATTAGCAAATTTAACAGAGACAACAGGCTGTTCTGTGAGTCTGCAGCATGGCGTTATTGTATTGAGAATATGTTTCTTCAAGAACTTCGTCCTGCCCTTGCCCAGATACCGACAGCTCCTCAGCTAGTGATGGGATTTTGTGTCGCCCTCCCATAACCTGGGCGCTAGAACTTTTGTCTGGCTTGCACTTGCCCAGGTCTTGTGCATCCTGTCATAATTTCTGTGAATCCAGTGTCCTAAAACACTGTTTCCTTAAGTTACCTACCATCTTTTGATCTAACATTTTTTTCCCCACTTCTCTTTTCTGAGAGAGTCACTGAGTCCCAGAGGGAAGGGTATGATCTCTATGTTCCATTTACAGATGAGCACGTCACAGTCTATTATTCTCTGTACACTGACCAGACTGGGGGAGGGGTTCTCTGTGCTAATTGCCATCTACTGCGAGGGGAAGCTTCTCAGATGATTGTTGAGGTTTGTAATGATCTGTGGGTATAGCAATAACTCATTAGAAGTTGCTTTAGTACTACGTCCCTCTAATAGAGTGATAGTAGTAATTTCTCCCCTAGGGCCAATCCGGCCACAGGTTATTGGCCCCATTAGCAGAGCCGAGTATGGGATCTATCTCATGGGATAGGCCTTGGATCCAATCTGAAAATGATTGGTTACTCCCATAACGTTAAAGCCACTAATTTTTTTTTTAAAAATTAGCTCTTTTTATTTATGTCTATGAGTATTTGTCTGCATGTGCACGTATGTGCCATGTGCATGCTTGGTGCCCGAAAGGACAAGAGTTGCCATTCATGTTCCTTGGAACTGGAGGAACAACAGTTGTGAGCCACCATATGGGTGGCAGGAACCAAATTCAGGCTCTGTCCAATAGCAGCCTATGTTCTGTAAGAACAGCCTGTGATGTTAACCGCTGAACCATCTTTTTAGCCTCAGTTGTGCCACACCTTGCCAGGCCAGTCATTATGGCATCCCAGAGAGGCTCAGAGATGAGTGATATCATTGACTGCGCTTTCCTCCTCTAGTACCATGCCCAGCACAGCCCAGCACCATGAAAGCTATTCAGTAGGGATAAAGCTTTCAAGTAGGGACCAGTTTGGTTCCTCAATGTTCTGTGACTTCCGTGTGTGGGGCATCTTCAGCAATATGGTCTTACCATCAAGTCCTGGATCATTACACACATTTTAACAGACAAGAGAAAATCTACTTTTGTAGTTGACAGATCTCATTAGAGCATCATGGTTGAACTATGAAGCAGGTTGTCACATCTTAACTTGTCGCAGCATAAGAGAGAACATTGGTTTTCAGGGAAATCCGTTCCACTTGGCTAGAACTCTGACCCAACCCTTTGGCCTGGGATCAACCCTTTGGCCTGAGTAGAAGACACTGAAAGAAAGTCTTATTCAATGGATTACAAATACCAGTGGGAAGATGGGTATATTTTCCTAGCAAACAGCACCATAGGAATTCACAGTATAGACATATGTTTGCTAGTTCACTGTGAGCTAACGAACAGAACTAGCCAGTGTCGTTCATGTTAACACGATTACCACAGTGCTATGGGTATTGCTATTCCAGTGGCCTACATCTCAGTAGAAAATAGTTCTGGGGTGCAGCTGAAAGTTTAAGGGGGTGAGGGGTTGTAACTGGGCAGTAGGGCATAAGGAGTTAGGACTTATAGCTTTTGTCAGGCGAGCAGGGCCTTGGGTAGAGGTAGGCCTTAAAATCATGTTTGGATATTTGCAGGGGTGCCTCTCAGCCAGTCCCTGAGTGAACTGCTTTTCGAAGCAGAACAGACTTTTCCTCAGCAATGGGAACTTAGTAGAGGTGGAGACTTGAGTGATCCCTGCAAACGATTCGTTCTTGGTCTGCAAAGGGTCATTTCTCGTCAACAAACAAAAGCTCCACCTAACACAAATTAGATAATGCCGTGTTTCTTAGTAGCATGCCATATATTTTCTTCCCCACTTGCCCATACTCCATCAAAGATGAGAAATGTCGTGCAGAACTCTTGAAAAGCTGAGGTCAGCGTGGAGCCAGTCTGACAAGCTCATGGGAAATTCTCAAAACATCCCAGCGCCAGTTCGGGGCCTCTGTGGAAATCTTCAGATAACAATCTCAGCCCATCACCTCATCTGTAGCATTTGCCCTCACGGTTTGTGTCAAACTCTAAGGAGACAGGGCTGGGGTGAGGGCAGGGGGTCAGATATTTGTAGAAAAAGTCAAGGTTGAGAGGCAAGTCAGTTTTTCCCCTGCTTCCACATGACAGACTAGAAAACTAGACTCAAAACAAAGAATGCACAAACAGAAAACCGCCCCCCTGACCCCAGTTCTTTATCGCCTATTAATAACCCTGAGGAGCCTTGGAGGACTTTTCCATACATCCACAGGAAGAGCCCACTCCAGCATCCCTGAATGAGCCGATTGTTCAGTGTTTGGCTGGGATGTCTGTGTTGTGCTTTCCAGTATAGAATGCAGCTGTGTGGCCATCACTGTATATAGAAAATAAATGTTTAGCCACCTCAGGGCTATGGGCCTGACTGCTCCTTAGGGAGATCTTGCTGTTCAGTGAAGGAGAACTGACTGAGTACAGCCAGCTGGCTATGGCCAACAGGCGTGCCCTGGGAGAAGCAGGATGGCAGGGAGAGCAGTTTGAGAAGGTTCTCGAATACTACAATTGCTTACTTGTTCTCATTTGCTGCGTTTGTTTTGACATTCCAAGTGGCATTAAAGAAGTCACTCTATTCTATTTCTGAAAGAGAGCGCAGCTTGAAACGGCTGGGGAGTGTCACTGTTTGAACTAACCCTGGAGCAAACATGGAGACAGCACTTCACTGAGGGTTTTCCCAACAAACAGACTAAAAGAGCATAAAGACCATAAAATACAGAATGTGGCTTTAAAAAAGAAAGCTCGAAGCCACACTCAGCGTTCTTTCCCATTTTCTGGTCATAGTCTGCATCCCTAATCTGACATCAGAAGTGCTCTCAAATCCAAAATCGTCTCCACCAGGCACGACACCACAAGAGGCGATTTCTGCATCTGACCTCACTCGATGGGTGGCAGTCCATCAGGAACACCAATGGGGGTTGATGAAATTACATCCAGGCCTCATGGGCAAGGCATATGTAAAACGTTCCTGTTTCCACTGGATT
This sequence comes from Acomys russatus, assembly GCF_903995435.1. Classification (NCBI taxonomy): domain Eukaryota; kingdom Metazoa; phylum Chordata; class Mammalia; order Rodentia; family Muridae; genus Acomys; species Acomys russatus. Next base: position 45,392,275 of record NC_067161.1, on the reverse strand, counting down.
TCTTCCCTGAGATATCTCATTGTGGAGAAGCAAAGGATCCAAAAATGAAACGAAATCTGCAACATAAGGTCTCAAGCATCTGAAATAAAGGACACTCAACTTGTCAAAAAACGCCCCCTTAATGTCCACTCTCTGAGAGAACAACGCAGCCTGGCATAAAGGTCACAGGAATTACATTGCAGGACTGACCTCCTCTTTGCTCTTATTGCAACCAACGTGAGCATGTTTAGAATTCCATGTTTAGATTCATGCCTCACAGAGCGGTACTTTATATTTTTACAGGTGAAGATTAGGAAGAACATCAGGCTGAACCCCCATCTTAGTAAGAGAGGTTACCTCTGCTAAAGGAGGGGGCTATGTTAAAGATGATAGTGCCAAAGCGCAGTGAGACATTACGTGTAGAAACTGAAGCATCCTGACTTTCAGGTGCAGTAATAATAGTCCGATGGCTCTCTGCAGCGCTAGCCTGCCTGTTGGGTTATTCAGGGTGTTTCCTCGTGGGTACTTGGTATACTTGGTGTACACTGGGTGAAGGTGAGATACTGTCTTCTAAGCCCCGTGCTTGCCCTTGGTCCCTTCAGCTGAATTTAGTGTCTGGGCATGCAGAGCTGAGAACCACTGGGAAGGCAAAGGAGAAAATGCATTGCGTGTATGCAATGCAAAAAGCACCCCACTTCCAGTCTAAACAGCTTTGCCCCCGTTCATTTCTTCAGAGAGCCTCTGTCTTAATTGATCAATGCCAGACAGTGGGTAATCTGTCAATAACAGGAGCTTTACAAAAATTGAAAGTCAACCTAGCACAACCTGGATGAGGGGACTCTGGGTCTGAAAGTAAAATGCTCAGCATGACATATAGTTCAGGAGATGTCACACTGAAGCGTGAAGCTCCCAACTCAGAGGAGGTCGAGGCCAACGTGCACACCCAGCTCCTCCTTACCCAAGGACAACACCACTTCCTACAGCTAAGCTGTAGCCCTAAGGCAGGCTCACCCCGAGCCTCTCCAATAGTTGCTTCCTAATTTTACAGCTAGAGTTCCATGCCATCCCTGTTCACAATTCCCACGTGTTGTCACTGTGGCTGCCTCCAAGACATGCACCAAAGAAGGAAGGCATCTCTTCCTTGTCTGTGTTCACAGCTTCAAAACTCTGGTATTGTTTTTAAAATTACATGTATTATCTGTATTACTTGTATCATCTATAGGCCTGGCTAGCAATCAATTAAGACACAGACACTTGTTATGTTTTAAAATAGCCTTGGTTAACCGGGGGCAGGGCAGATATCAATCCTCTAAACTACTTTCCATAGTAGGGCCTCAGGCATGGGACCCCTGTCTCAATCCCATGCCATCTGCTTCTAATAACTTCTAGCAAGCTACCTCCCATCCATAATCCCATATACTTGCTTATGTTCTTCATCTGGGCTGGATTCTCCATCCACGCCGGCCATGTGCTTCTCCTCCAGCTAACCTATGACGGCCTTCCTCTCTTCACTTCAGGTCTCTCCCTTTCTCCTGGTGGTGGCCCTTCTTCTTCCCAGAATTCCTTTCTCTCCTAGCCCCACCTATATCTCCTGTCCTGCCCATGTGGGATGGCCTTTTATTAAGCAAAAGGTGGGTCAGACAGCAACCAGTAATTAGCATCAAATTACATCAGACCATCCCCCAACACTCTGGGGCCCTCTCACTGGCCAGTCTGCATCTCAGTTACCAGGAAGGGGAGATTCAAGCTATTCACCTTGTTTGTTTGTTGTTTGTTTATTTGTTGATTGAGTAGTCCAGGCTGGTCCTGAATTTTTAATCCTCCAGGCTCTGCCTCCCGAATGCTGGAATTACAACTATTGTGTGCCACCACACCTAAATGGATTGTGTGTGCCTCATTTTAACTATATAGACTAGGAGGGGCAAAGGGATGGCCAAAGAGGACTAAGGTGATGGTAACAATAACATGAATAGTTTGAATAACGATAATAATAATTTGAATAATAGAGACAAAACAATGGCTCCAGGCTTGTAGACCCCCTTTCTAGTCACTGACAAAACAAGATGTTCTGAAGAAAGAGGGGAATGTGGCACTTTGGAGATCACCCCTGCGACCTCTGTCCTCTGGGACAAAAGTCACTTCCCTGTAGCTTACGTGTCCTAAGAAAACTCGGTTTTATCCCAAATGTTTAAAGCAGCATGCTCTGTCCTTTAAATGCAGTTACTTTCTGCTCCTGTGGAAAAGTTCCAATCTTCTCTCAGCTGTCCACAGTGTCTAAAGAGGCCAAAGCTGCAGCTGAGTCTCAAGTGGGATGGAAGGAGAGTGAGAGACAGCATGGTCAGGCTTATGAGGGAAAAGCGAGGCGTTGCCCAACCCACACAAGGGAAACTGCTAAGCATTTAACCACAACAAAAGGATAATTAGGCCAAGTCCCTGTCCATTTGATGCAAGGAAAGCATTATTTTATTTAATTAATAATTTCTAAAGCATTATCTTAATGACACATTGATGGCAATCTCAAATGGAAACACATCTGTGTACATACAGAGCAATGACTATTGAAATAGTGCGCGCACACACGCACACACACATCATCGTAATTACTCATTGAATTTGTCGCCTGAGGTAGCTAGGAAAACAAAGGTCAGACTTACAAACCATGCATGGTAAGAACATCATGAGCCTTAGGAAAAGATTAATTCATTCTATTTTTTCATCAATTTTTTTGGTCATAAATAGCATACAACCTTCTTTTTAAAAATTTCCACATTTGTTTGTGTGCCAATGAAGGTAGGCCTGGGGATGTACATGCGATAACACATATGTGGAGGTCAGAGGACAACTTGCAGTCAGTTGTACATTTCCACCATGGGTGTTCCAAGGACTGAACTCAGGTCTTCAGGCTTAGCAGCAAGCACCCTTACCCTCTGAACCATCTTACTGGCCTCTAGTGTAGACTTCCTTCCTGACGAAACTTCATAAAACAGAATTTCAAGTCAAAATATACTGATTAGACTACAGTTTTAAAGTTATTACGCAATTATGAAAGGTAAAATTATTAAGAACTGTCTGGGTAGTAAATAATCTGATCTTTATCTCATTTAAGGAGCGTTAGAAACATGTGTGTACTTTTCTCAGAAAGCTCTTCTCATAAGCTCAGCAGGACCCAGACTTTCAACTCCAGGGAAGACAGTCCCCACATCTTTCTTTTCCAGGAGGCTCTTAAACTGCTATTTCAGAGTCCATACCAAAGTTCGACGGTCCTTGGGCTCCAAAAGGAATACTTCAGCTGACAGATGCCAACTACTGCTGTCAGGTCACTAAGAAATGATGAAGGACTTAGAACTTTGAATTAGCAGGTTGCGATAAAAACATGCAAGTCTAGCCCAGTCTCATTTCTCTGACGTCCAGCCCCAGCCCAGTTCCTGCCCTTCCCTGGTGTTCAGGTCCAGACCAATTCCTGGAACTTCTGGATCCTCGGAAGAGCAGGTCCACTGCTGACCAGTAGGGGGAGCCCCAATGTAAAGGCATCTTTGACTCTTCCCATTGCTCTCAAGCAGGAATTATATAATTTGTGGCATACTAGGGACGAAATAAATGTCATGTAAGAGAGTATGTAAAACAAAAAATGGGTTAGGATGATTTTTATATTTTCACATAAATGACTAAGAATGAATAGAGAAAATCTTTCCAACTTAGGAGTTACTGATGATTGCCAAATGCATTTTAGAACCTTAGGCACTTACCCAGTACAAAATGAAGGGGTGAATACGGAAGTCAGCGGCTGTCACTGCAGGAGATGTCTGCAGTGGGAGATGAGGGACACCTGACAGAGACCCCTGTAATCTGAGGACAGTGACTGAGCATGGGCCCCAGAGAAAGGCCAAAATGTACCTTTGATATCAGGCCAACAGCCTGAAATCACATTCAGCAGGGAAAACAGGCACATTGCTTGTGATCTGCACAGATCAGGGTCTGAGCCAGTGTAGAAGAGTGAAGGTCTGCACCAGCATATGAATCTCCTACTTTCGCTAACCCGGAAGTACAGCCAGGTGCCAGAGGGCATCTCTCCTGATTGCTCTTCCTACAATTAACAGTGGATCTCAAGTTTAGCAAAGCCAAAACGTATTTCTTTTTTTACTCTCCTTCTTACAGCTGAGAGATGTTAAAGTTACAGTTAAGGCATCTTAAACAGAACTCAGAGTATATCCATGAGGGTAAACAGACCAGAGGAGAGGCCGAGAGGCCGGATAGAGAAGGAGAGGGGACAGGAGGGGAGGGGAGGAGAGGGAGAGAAAAATCTCTTGCTGGTCTTCCTCACTGAATTTGAAAGAATAAGGCATCTATGGAACAGGGTAGGTAGTTACGAAATTGTTTGGAGTTGAAGTCAGGGGAATTGTCTACAGAGAGAAGCAAACTGGCTATATACATTTTAAACTGTCACGACAGATGTGGCCGGAAGGTAGCTTGCCACGGCACACCCAATCAATCACGGAAGTAGAAGGAAGTTGAAGAAATGTCTCCTGTAATGAGATATGAAAAAAAAAAACCACCCTACCTACTTAGTGCATCAAGTTCCAAAAATGAGAAATAGAGCAGAATTGGAAGAAGAAATAATGAAAATAATGATAACAGAGAATTGTACTAAAAGGATCAAGGGTTATGATCTTAATGAAAAGAGACTGCAAAGGCTGAGCATAATTTAAAAGGCCAGTGGAGTGAAAAATCACTAAGCACTCCTACAGTACAGGCAGCCAGGGAAAACAAACAGCATGCACGAAACTCTAGGTTTAGTGACCAAACAATATTACAAAGCCAGTAATATCAGTCAGTAAACAGATGGGCATGACACCCATTTCAATATAGGTGACTCTACAGGCAACTATCGATCAAGAGCTTGGTTTGCAAAGTGCAGTACCAGAAGTTATAAACTGCCAGAGGGGATGTTTTATCTGCATGGGAGTATCAGGAGGAACTTTCCAGAAATCATATTTTAGCAGGCTTGAAGAATATGTAGCCATTAGGAGGGAGATACGTCTTGATGGCTGACATGGAAAGTAATCCAGGCTGGATTAGGTCTCAAAACTGAAAGACAGGGGGTTGGAGAGACAGATCAGTGGTTCCCAGCATTCACCGCTCTTCTGGAGCAGTTCAGTTGCCAGCACACATGTTGAGTGGCCCCCAGCTGCCTACAATGCCAGCTCCAGGTGCTCTGATGCCCTCTTTTAGCCTCTGCAGGTACTATATTTATGTACACATATCTACACACAGACATATACATAAATAAAAATAAGGTACATCTTCAAAAAACCAAAGCTGAAAGAGAATGCTACAGATCGTTGCAACAGAAAAAACATCCCTGTAAGGCTAGAATATCAAAGAACGACTGAGCTGACAAAGTGTAAGCAAAACAGAGGCTGATTTCCACAAGAGAGGAGGAGTCTTTATATGAATCATGCCAGCCTTATGTGACGACCAGGATAAATCCAGTGCCACCTCCAACTGAGCACAGTGCCACACAAAGATAGGAGCTTCCTATGCATGTTTTTAAAGGGGGGGGGTTCCAGAGATAATGTGGATAATCAATAGGAGAGTAAGACTAATGAAAAACACCCATTAGGGGGTCACCATGGGATTCAAGGAAGGTAAAGGTATCTAAGCCGGAGAAACAATCCTGGGGATGGATGTAATAAGAGGTAGACTCATCAGTCTATTTGGATATGAGTATATGGGAGAAAACAAGATTGGCAAAGAGGTGCCCAGGTTGGGGCAGTTAAATGCCATTCTCTGAGAAGGAGCCTCAGCCTAGGTTGGATGTGCGTTGTACATGTTGGATGTAATGTCTTAATGAGGCATTAAATAGACTGGGTGGAGGGAGCTAGGTTAGAGATAAGAGCTTGTGGAAAGTTTCCTTAGAGGAGACAGCATTGCCAAAGCATGCACAGATGAAGACAAGAATACTACAGGAAGAGTAGAGTAACCCAAGAGGACACCAAGAAGACCTCGGTCAGAGGCATGCGGAGGACCTTGCCCTTGCCCCTTAGCAACTCTGCTCTTTAGCAGCAAGGCATCATAAAAGAACATTAAGTAGGTGGGGGCTGCTGGCCTATTGTTGAAAAGATAAGTGTCTTAAGTTATAGATGGAAGCACATCCTAAGAGAACGAACCTTGTCTGACAGCTCAGCATGGAGAGGAGCTGATAGAGGGCCTGGGAGTTGGTGGTCTCATTGAAGAAGATCCAGTGGCTGAAGAGGACATGTCTTAGAAGCTAGGAGACTTTAGAGAATGTGTAGATGTATAAATGAAGGGTGTAGGGGCATCTCTTCTGCATTGAATGAGTACAGCGGGTGTGACATAGGTGGTGAAAAAAAAAAAAAACACTTGAGTTACAATCTGAATATGTGGGAAAAATGTAAGTATCCAGCCAAAGGATGTCCATTACTTCAATAAAAGCCAAGGCCATTTATCATCAAATGGTGACTTCAACGAATAGTGAGACAACACTTAAAAGAATTTTGAGATGAGAATATTGTGAAATCATAATTTTATACCCAGCTCTTGTTTATGAGACAGGGTGCTAAAGGTTTTGGATATGCTGGAACGCATGTGCTTGCCTTGGAATTTTACCCAGAAAATTCAAGTAAGCAAGAAACAAAGCATACTTAGAATTGTACAAAATTTGAAAAATTAAGCAAACACACACACACACACACACACACGTGTGTGTGTGTGTGTGTGTGTGTGTGTGTGTTCACAAGCACTTTCTCCACTTCCTCCTTATATTTGAGAAAGACTAGTGAAAGGGGGACAAAAGTATGTCTTTACTGGATTGAAGGTCCTGGAAAAGAAGTTTAATCAGCAGATGAGGAATTTTTGGAAAACTATATGGTAGACTGGTTTGGCAGGAAAAGTAGAGTCGGGAAAACCACAAACAAATGGAGACATCTGGCTATTGTGAGGGCATGTGTCTGTGGTTACAGCTACTGGAGAGGCTGTAGTGGAGACTGCTTGCCCACACGAATTTGATGCCAGCTTGGGAAACATATAAAAAAAAAATGTACCAGGAAAAAGAAGGAATAACGTAAGAAGAGAGGAAGGAATGCAGGAAGGAAAGAAAAAGAAGGAATAGCGACATCTTTACATCTGGGATGGGTCGCTGTATAAAACAGCAGCACTCCACCCCAGAGAGCCATGGAAAATCTCCAAGATCACCACCATCAATGAGGGTTAGAAATATTTGCTGAATGATGTTGGATGAATGAACGGGCTGTGTGGTAATTAGCAACGTAATTAATTGAAGGGTTGCCAGCCCAGCTGGGCTGCTCCTCGATTCTGATACACAGAGAACTGGCTGTGTTATTTCCTTCTGTATAATGGATGAGATGGGTTCTCTAAATAACATGGTAGTCCCGTCTTCAGGAAAGGGGAAATCAGTGGAAGAGCAGCTTTGTGCCAGGCGTGGTTCTGATGTGGCGAGGGAGCCTGAGACTGCTTACATGCCCTTCCCTCATCCAGCCCCTTAAGAGGCATCTGCAGAACAAGGGAGCCCTTTGCCCAAGAGCACTAGAGCGTGTTTCCATCTAGAGAACCAGTTCTCAACCTTCCTAACGCCGCAACCCTCTGACATAGTTCCTCATGCTGTGGGAATCCCCAACCATAATATGATTTCCGTTGCTACTTTATAACTATAATTTTGCTGCTATTACAAATCCTGATGTAAATAGCTGATATGAAGTATATCTGATAGGAGGCCCTCAAAGCCCACAGGCTGAGAACCACTGATTCTAGGGAGACGGCTGGGCTTGCTGTGTGTGATGCTCTCTGCAACCACTGACCAAAGCAAAGCTGTGTGGCTGGCAGTGCACACTCTAGTCCTTTGGATCTCTAGGGAAGGAGAACCCGCGGGGAAGAACTCCCATGTGAAAAGGTGGGAAGGATGGTCCCTGAGAGGTTAGCTCAGGCGGTGAGGGTGTCTACGGCGTCTTCAGTGAGAATCAGCGGAAACACTTCAAAGGCTATCAATCACAGAGTAAGAACGCATTTCTTTCAAAGTGAATCAATGGATGAACAAGGAAGAATCTGAGAAGTAAAGCCACGGAAGTGAGAACAAGATTCCTACAGGAGAGTGGTTCAAAGATGAGGTGATGGAACCAACTAGATTGTAGCTAAGAGATAAAACTGTCTGCTGTTTTGTAATTAGCTTTTCCCCACCTCTCAAGAGAGATAAGCGTTTTTCCTATTTCGGAGTTCTGTTAGGACAGCAAATGTACCTGTCAGGTTGTATTTCCATGGTTTGCCTTATTTTAAAAACAGATGAGATTCGTTTCCTGATACTGAGGTTTCTTTGTCTCCTTCAAAACCTGACTCAAGACCTGACTTCTAGGCCTTGCTTGGTGGGCGTGTGCAATGTCTCCTAATTTTCTGTGGAAATAGTGCTGCCTCTTTCTTATTTTCAAATACATAAAATTACAGGTTTGTATTTATTTTCTTTGGGCTATCCAGAAAATTTTAAAAAGTGTAACATTATCACAAAGTTTAAGATAGAAAAGGATAAACTATTTATTAAAGGCTGTTTTCATGCTCTGAGATGTCCTCTCTGTGGGTGTTTCACCTGTTGGAGAAGCCTAACACACAGTGTGGAAAGCTGCGTGCCCCACACCTGTCAGGGATTTGTGTGAATCACACGTTTCCTTCCAGCTCACCTACCCTTCTCAAAAAAAGCCACTGACAGTTTTTAGCTGATATTTGTCACACTTTCTTGTGACTTTTCTAAATAATATGTTAGCCTTGCTGTTTCCAAGTTTTCAGTTTCAGTATTATCTATTGATTGGCTGGTTGACTTACAGGGTGTTCCTGAACCAGGAAAGCATAGAAATTAGTTTAGTTACCCAGGATTCCACTTGGTGTGGGCTATGAACATCTTTCTTCTAATAGTGATAATGTATCTAGCAGCTGGAGACTCCTAGCTGCACATACTGTGCACATACACCCTGCTCTGAACAACTCACCTAGCAATATGCTCGCCACGTAGGACCCCCCCCCCCTGCATAGTTACACACATATCATTCTCTGAGCACTGGACAAGTCTCTCCGCGAGAGAACAACCAATGAACTTAGTTTCTGGTTCACCGTTTTCTTGTTATGCCACCCAGAGGAACGGATAAGCGCTCGAAACGTTGGCCATACCAACAGTGGCCCACATCGAAGCATTAAAGGTCAGCACTGCCTCGGCCATTGTCTGATTTAGTTCTTATGTTGGTCAACTACTGCGGCTGAGCATTTTAGTGTCTGTGCTTTGCAAATAGGGCACAGCAGCCCATTCAGGGCCACACGGGCAATTAGTACTGTTATAACTCATGGTGTGAATACTTGTCTCTGCCTTTTGGTGTGATTTTGAATGGTGTGGAGCATTTAGGATAGGTGTAGATAGAAGTCAGGCCTTTGGGGGTTATTCCTGCCCCTGCTGCTGACGAGTATCTGCCACATGATCCACTACCACAGACACTGTGAGGAATGCTTCCTGGCCCTCCCCATTCTAAAGCTTGGTGACTCTCTGACACCACGAGCCTAAATAACCCCTTCTCCTAAGTTACCTTTATTAGACATTTTGTCACAGCAGTGGGAAAAGCCTCGAAGAGTGTGCCCACAGAGCTTCGACTCTCCACCCAGCACAGGAAACCGAGAGTCAGAAGAATAGAGGCGCCTCTTATCACCAGGCGATGAGTGACATCCCTCATGTCAAGGATGGCCTGAGGAGGTCCTCATTAAGACTGAGAGACCCTGTGTGTGACTTTTCCAGACTTTGTATGCCACTTGCGTGCAGCAATGGCTGGTCGTTTGTTCTAATTCAGTTATTTCCAAAGCATTAAAAAAAAAAAAAAAAAAAAAAAAAAAAAAAAAGAAGAAGAAGAAGAAGAAGAAGCAACACTTGCTCCCTCCTGACACTTGCTCCCTCCTGACTGTAGTTAGTGTTTTGAACACAGGAGGTTAGTTAGCCTCTTCTTACCGCACTCTTATTCTGCTGCCCGAATCTCACAGCAGAGACAGTGTTTGTAGGCAAACACTGACTCGGACACACAGAACACAAACAGGCCAGGAAGCCCGACTCCGACATAGCCTACCTGTGTAATTAATGGGAGTTCGCCTAATGTCCCTCTTCCTTGGAAATGAGTTTTATTCTTGGCAGTAACAGTGACTCTGGAGTCAGTTGAGGTGGAGTGGGAGGACAGGACTGTAGGTAAGTGGACAGAAGTTCTGAAAGGGTAACACACAAAGAGACCCCATCCTCTGGGGTGGTCCCTTCATCTGTCCTCTCTCGTCCTCTGATGGAGATGCATTTAGAGAGAAGGTGTTAGCTCTTGTCTCTCTAGCATATTACCACGTTCAGTGTGGGAGGCATAGAAAGGCATGCTTAAATACAGACCAGCACAGCCATGATCTATTGCAAATTCAGTTAATATCCATGAGCACACTTTGAAACTCTGCAGCACGTATAAATGAGGCAGCGACGTGCAGAGTCTTCTATTTTCATTCTAAAAATACACACATAGGAAGGTCCAATTATCTGTTTATTTTTGACTGGGACCTCCCTTTTCTTCTTCTAGGTTGGTTAAACCATTGATATTTACAGCTAGACTTCAATACGGTTACAGGCCAGTCTCATGTTCATAGCTAGATCACTTTGTTTGCCTTCTTTATATAATTTCATGAACTATAACCCAGGCCAGGCCAGTTTGATACTGTGACACAATAAATCAAAACAAGAAGCCATAAATAGGGCTCCTTCCTAATTTTGTCTTCACAAGAACAGAAAGATCATAATGAGACTCATGAGCTACCTCATTGTGGTGTCGTCCTGTTTTCTTAGAGCCATACTAAACCAAAGCTCAAGATCCTATGCGTTCTTTCCAGGCCCTTTTAGGAGACATTCTAAGTTCTCATGCTCTTTGTTTCCCCTAGTAGGAATAATAATAAACAATAATATTGATAATAATAAATATATTAATTAATATAAAATTATAAAATAAAAATTTATAATAATACACAGTGTTTTCTGAGCAAATGAACATTCAGGCTGAACTTTGGCTGCAGACCATTGAGTGGACAGCATCATAGTCAGGACGTACCTCTGCTACCACTAAGCCCAGGGTCCTAGCTGCTTCATCCATCATGTGCCACATGCACTTAACTTCCGCAAGGTTCACAGTGCAAAGGTCATGACGGGGTAGCTCATCCTCTCATACTCTTGGGTGTTTTGTTTTGGTTGCTCTTTTCTTCAGACGTGATCTTAACTATGAACCCTAAACTCCTAATTCTCTTGCTTCAGCTTCCTGACTTGCAGCCACCTGGCCACGTTCTTCGTGCTCTTGGTGGTAGGAGTTACTCTGTGCCCTGCACCTGCTCCATTTCTGGGGTCAATGTAGATTCTTTCACATCTAATTTAGGGGGGGGTCTGTCATCTGAGTCAGGAGGACTCATGTTGTGAGTCTTGAGACACCTTGACCCCAAAAGCGTATGAATCTTCTGTTATTATCCACAAGAAGAGAAAGTCAATGCAATGGCTTGTGACAAACTTATACATTGCTGTCCAGGTGAACAAAGGGAGGGGAGGTGCACACACAGGCTGGGGTTGCTTTCCTGCACAGGTAAGAGTGAGGGTGTAGTCCTGGGGAGAGAACCAGACAAGTGCTGGGGCAGGGCTGGTTTGGCCATCAGGAGGGTGGGCCAAGGGTCACAGGGTGAACTGGCAGGGGGAGAGGGGTGTGTGCTCTTTGTAGGCGTTCTCTTCAGAAACTGGAACACTGTAGTAGCTGCTGGGTTTGTTGTGATCTTTGAAAGTTAATTGGAGACACAAAGTATAGCATAAAATCTGATTCCTTGATGTTAGCATTAACTTCCAGTGTTTAAAATGTATTTTTAGAATATTAACAGAGCAAAGGCAGCTTGTGTGTTCCTGCTATGTAACCTTGTCCTGTGATGATGCCTTCTGTCACAGGGTGAGATTAAAGTACTATCAAAACAGTGAGTGATTAGCGGGCCCCTCGCTGAGTTTTTCTATGAAAATAAAAGTTCTGGAAACATCTGTCTTTCCTTATACAGGCACACAGTTCTTGGATAATTACTTTTATCATTTTGGATACTGGATAATTATTTCTATCACACTAATCTCCATAGCAAATTCTATGATAAACTAGCAGCTTTGGGGGAAATGAGCAATAAATTCTTAGATTGTGAATCATGGTTTGAGTTTATTGAAAATTATTATAAGCCAGGGGATAGACTTGTTTTGAAATATATAAAAAATATCAAAACCATGTTTAATTTTTAGTCAGGCCCTTTAATATGGTTGTTTGAAGAGGATAAATCTGAAAAATTATGTCCTAGTTTGGTTTCTGTTGCTGCAAGAAAACACTCCAGCCAAGAGCAACCTGAGGGGGAGAGGGTTTATTTAACGGACAGCTTCCAGTTCGTATTCAGCGAAGCCAAGGCAGGAGCCGAAGCCGAGGCCACTTGATGCTATTTACTGGCTTTCCTCCCTCCAGCTTGTGGCTCTCGCTGGTTTGCTCGGCCTTCTCACGCAGCCCAGGCTTGCCTGTCCAGAGACAGCACCATTGACAGTGGCCTGGACCTTCCCACATCAATGAACCAGTAAGAAAGTGCCCCACAGACATGCCCACAAGCCAGGCTGCTGGAGGTGGCTTCCTCAACGGTCAGTTTCCCTCGGACTCCCGTTTGGGACAAGTTGACAAAGCTAACTAGAGCAAAGAGCTTGAGTCAAGCAAAGGGAAGCTCTAAGTCTGGGTACCAGAAGCAGCAGAACTCCCATTTCTCTCCACACTCATCCTTCTAGATGAGATTTACCTGATGGTCAGGTATGGCTTTGCAGACTTAGTGCCAAAGGTCACAATCTTTTTTTTTTTTTTTTGGATACATTGTTTAGGAGACTTAGCACTTTTTAAAAATCTAAATGCTTGTTTAGAACTTGCCAAAAATCTCAATGTCAGAAAGAATGCTGAGAAGTAGCAGCCCTCCGTGTTGGATGTAAACTGAGCATGTCTTTAGTTTCCGAAGGTTCAGCTTGTGACTCTTACCCTATGAAGACTTAATTTCACCCCAGACACAGAGAAGAGTCTCAACAGCCATCAAATCCAATTCGATCTCACTTTCAACATGTTTGACATGTTTTCTAGCCTATGCTTAAATCCCTCAGTAACTGAAAACATACAAGCCCCCCCCCCTTAGTTTTTCTTGAATAGAAAATCTCCTCTTTTGTGGATCCACTATCTCCTTATCTTGACCTATTTCTATGTAAAGTCAGCATCTATGTCCATTGGTCCCGTGACGGTGGGTTCACCCATCCCAGATCAATAATAGTTGGGAGGAGGAGATGCCATCGGTAATAAATATTCGTAAGCCTTCCCGAAGAACAGTGACCTGCATGGCTGCTGTATTAGACTAGGTAGTGTTAATAACCTGGCTGTTTAACACACACAGGAGAATGTACACCAGTGCTGGGCTAACACCACATCTCTTTGTGTGATAATTTGGGCATCTGGGGGTTTGACATCTACACATGAACCTGAAAGCAATCCTCCGTGGACATTGAAGGATGACCCCATTGACTTTCCCTCAACACGCCGTCTTTTAGGTTGTCCACAGGTTCTCTTCGGGGGTAGGAGGATGCACCGGGTTCCATCAGCATCCTGATGATCCACTGTCTCCAAGAGTGTGCCCGTATACTGTATACCTTAGTTTCTTATGCTCCGTTTTGCTTAAAACCATCTTAAAGAGTGGTACCCAGAAACACCAGTGCCAGTAAGTGATATAAATGCTGCCTCATTTGTTATCTATATCTAAATATATAAAACTAGTTGGTGTGTTTTTTGAGACAGAGTCCCTCTATATTACGTGGTTGGCCTAGAACTCCTGACCTAAGGACTCTTGCTGCCTCAGCCTCCTCAATAGCTGATATGACGAGTAAGTAGAATTATTTTAGCTTTAAAAATAATCTCTTCAAATGGTTAAAAATATTTGGACTTATCTCCAGTTAAAACACTGTCTCTCTTGTGCTACCACTAGCTTTTAATATAGCAGTGGCAAGAGCTCTGCCCTTGTTGAATTTCATATTGTTATATGTGCGCATGTGTCTTTCATCGTCCAAACATTTTGTTATAAGCACCATGTTCAGAAGCTGTGTGCTGTGGCATTGGAGATAACTCATTAAACCCTCTCTCTCTCTTTTTTTTAATCACTTCATATGTTCATAGTCATCCTAAAGTGACACATCCCTTTTTGTCCTGCATTCAAATTTTAGGGGAATTTGGTTTTTAAGGAAACTTTCACAAATCTCTCTTTAAATATTAAAGAGTACAGATGAAGACAAGAGAGAAATCCCAATTTCGGAAGCTTTGCTGTGCCAACCTAGCATTTCATCTGTGTGTGGGGAGCTAGGGTGGGTTGCAGCTGCAGCCAGCTGTGGGGCATCACCTTAATGACTTCATCTCATCTTTGTTTGTTGTAGCAACCCAGAAGGACCTGGGTCATTGCCACACTGTGAGTTAGCACGACTTCCAAGGGACTCTTAACACCCTCTGGCCTTTAAGAGTTCTCTGGACCTCAGTGCTCCTGAAGTCCTTTTTACGTTAGTGAACCCCTTCTTATATCTGAGGCCCTTCTAGAAGTTGCCATTATTTCTCATTGGCACCCCTAATGTCTACATCAATGTGCGAGAATTTATGCTTGGGCAGGGTGGTGGGTGAGTACCAATGCCTGAGGATGTTCTCTGACCTTCACATGATACACATTTCCCTGCACTCAGGGTTGTACCTATGTTAATAGGCACACACTGTGTGCACACTAACATTGTGTTGAATAGATTAAATAATCGTTGGAATGTGCTAATTTAACAAAAAGCTGTTCTCTACCAAAGGACTAAGAATGTTATTTGATAGCACCTCATATTTGTAGCTGAGATTTCTCTGCCTCACTGTAACCCACCTCTTTCTTGTTACTACCAATGTATATTTAAAATGTCTTAATTTATGACTCTCTTTGTTCTGTTGCTATCATAGTTTCATGACACTGTTTCCATTTGGAGTAATATGTGTTATCGCCATATATATGTGTGTTATCCACATATCAGGTGACTCAAATTTTGCTCCAGAACAAACTATCATCTCTTATTTTCTTCAAGGCAAGAGATGTGTTTCTGTGTGGACACCTTTGACTTGTAAAAAATTTACTGGAGAATAGTAATGTTAAACCAAAGGTAGGTTTTATACATCTTGAATTTATTGGGGTTTTTTTTTTTTTTTTGACAAGATTATTTTCTCTTGTGCTAGATTTCATCTTTTGTTTTTCATCAGGCCCTAGTAACAACTTATTATTATACAGCATGTGCATATACGCAGTAGTATCTGCACACAGATACATGTATGTACACATACATGTGTATATATGTGTGTGCACAAGCATGTGTGCATGCCCTATGGAGCCTCAACGTACACTTGATTTCTGACAAATGCTCTGTGATGTCCTTGTTCTGATGAAGTTACCCATGATGCATTTCTGGGAATTCAGTCCTGTCATTGAGCAACGCATAACTGTTTGCTTTATTGGTTTTGTTTCCCTGGAGGCCTTCACTAATTCATGTTGAGAATCAGACTCTCCCTCCTCCTTCTCCTGTGTTTGTTATGAATATTTCAGTCTTTTCTTGTTTTAATAAGCTTTCTGAAGTAAGCCAGGATTGCCTGTACTCTGCTTGCTCGGGATACGTGGTGGTTAGCAGTGGATGCAGTAAGACCGGCTAAGATGCCTGTAACCGACAAATCTCCTTGTGTTTTGCATTGGGACTTGTGTGCATATTGGGGTCGTGGTTTACAACAGTCTTAGCTTTTACTTCCTGCTTCTGTAGAACTTCAAGGTCGGCCAAAGGTGAAGGCTGAAAGCCCTCTCAGTTCCCCCTCCTCCAGCGAGCTCACCGTCTGGAGCATGTATACAATCCTTTACAATGAGGTTGCTTTTCTGAGCCCACAAAATTTGTCTAAGCTTTGCCTCCCCGCCCTCACACCCCACCACAGATATTTAGTGCCCAAATTTCCCTTTTTAAGCTTTGTGCTCAGTCCATTATGTGTCCCCCTTAGCTTCTCTGTTCAGAGCGGGGTCTTGGGTTGTTTTCAGGAAAACCTCTGGGCTTAGCCCTACTCACACCACACAGGCGGCTCTATGTCAGGTCAAATAAATATAGGTTTTCAAGCGGGGGTTCCAGAGCAAACAGGAGACAGCCCTGGAGAGGAGTTTCCACCCTGATCTTTCTTTTCTGGTGGTTGGCAGGCTTGCTTTACGAATATGGCATGATCTGTTGCTGTCGAGTCAACCGCAAGTGAAGAAGAGGGGACCAGGCTGCACACAAGTGTGAGGCTGTACATCACAGCCTTGCTGTTTTCATGAGTTATTTGTGGTGAGTAATGCTCACCAGATTGGTAGAGCTATTTGGTTGATTTTGAGCGTACTGAATACTTGAATCTGATAGCTTCTTGCTTTCACAGGGGTACAATTTTCAGAAGTCTTCCGTCAACCACATCAGTTGGTGTCAATCTAAACCTGTTTTAATTTTGTTTTCTTTTAAAGTGACGTTGAAAGACTAGGCAAGGGTACTGCCATTGAGGCAGCTCCCAGCTCTAAATTAGTTTTAAGATTTGAAGATGTTAAGATCAGTAAAAGGCAATCTTAGTGTTCGTCAAATGAGAGCATTGGTCATAGTTTTAAAGGTATTAGTAGATACACAGGACACAGCAATAGGCTCTTCTTAGCAATGTGAATGGCTGTTTTCAAAGCAAGAAATTCAAACTCCCCTCACCAGAAGGAGCCATCCCCCCTAGGATCTTCCTTTTCTTCTATGACTTCCATGGCCAACATAGCTAACAGCTTAGTTATGCCTTATGGCTGATTACTACCCACAGTCTGCAAGCCCACTGGTTAGTGTTAACCAAGGAGAAAGACACGTATTCTCCAGAGCTGAGATGAAGGGTTTAGAGCCTTACACATAATAAAGGTAGAACTGAAATTTCCATCCATACAAGGACTAGGAAAGTTGCTTATGAATTGGAGCCATGGAATATGTACTCGCTAAGGAAAGGTTTCTCTAGCCCCATGTGATAATGGGCAGTGGTGTTCATGACACAGTTGTCAGCAAACGATGAAAGCATGAAGAATTGCACCTATACTATTTGATGCTAAGTATGTTTAAAAGCAGAAGGTAAATTATTTCCATTTCTACCCATGCATATACATTTGAATTTACCTGTCAAATGGTGTAGAAATGTTCTCCAGGAGCTCACATCATTGCCAGTTGGGGACAATTATGGAGTCCAGGACTAGGCTTGAAGAAGGGAGAGGAGGGAGACTTCAAGGATATGAATGGATTTCGAGATGATTAGCTTTCTTTTGCAAACTTCCAAGGTTTATTATAAGTATATTTAAATTAACACATATTAAGTCTATTATACTTATAAGTAAAATTAAAAAGTTTTAAGAGTGTGTAAATTTACATTAGATATACAATAAAGTAGAATGACATGTGAATGTAGTTATAATTCAATATACATTTAGTTTTCTTGGTTTTTTTTTCAGTTTTTAGTAATAGTCATATATTACTTTGGAATAAAAAAAATTAAAATTGCTGCAAGTAAATATAGATAATAAGGAGGAAGGACTTTCCATATATTATTTTTAAGTATTGCATAATAGTTGCTGCAATGATTATAATCAGTATATACTCTACAATTTCTAGACATGTTGTCAGCACAAAACCCACAGTTTTCATTGCTGGAGCCATTTTGAGCAGCTATGGCCCAGTAACATGATTTAGGTTGCCCCAAATTCCATGTAGAAGTAGCTTTATAGTTTTACCAAACAAAGAAAGCTATGAATCAAGGCAAGTTTGAAGTCCACTGGTGAGTTCATCAGAAAGCAGTTAGAGCAAGATGCAAGAAGCTTTTCTATAGGCCCAAGGTGCTGTTGGATGACACCCGTAGCTTTTGGGTTAGTGGAAGCTAGTGACTTGCTAATTTAACAGCTTCCAAAAGATTTTCAATTTGCTAGGTGAAGGATGTTAGTACTAACCCTGAGGTGGGTGAGTGATGGCTATTCTGTTAACTTGAGATCAGGTAAATTAGCTAATGGACTTGCAACATTTCAACCTTGTACTGCAGTTCTGGTCAGTGTCCACAGAGAGTCTGTCCAGCAATTCTCACTCATAGCTTATAAATGACTGGAAAAGCCATTTTGAGCAGAATTAAAAGTGAAAAAGCAGCAATTCATTTTATTGTCAAAATGATGAACAAAGGATTTTCCTTTAGTCTTGGAGTGAGATGTTCACACACTGTGACTGAGAACTGCTGGGGTCCCAGAGAATGCCCTTTGAACATTGTCCCTTCAAATAACCCTAACGTCTTTCAAAATCCAGCCTCGGACCTGGAACATAATGCACATGTTAATTGAATCTGTGTGGTTCAGTCCCATAAGAGGAGCAGAAGTTTGCTTTTCCGTCAGAGGCTCCTCAGCCCTTTGAAGTTATAGACTGAAGTGCATTTTGTATATACTGGGCAGATGTGACCTAAGACGCTCTATTGGATCTTTGTATATTTCCCGTTTCTATGCTGGATCCCCTCCATAAGCAGGAGCATATACTTTTGAGAAGCTGGGGATCTATGTGCAAGAATCACCATGACAGCAGTCTGGGCATGAAAGAGTTTCCCAGGATGGGTGAACATGGGACAGTGTAACCGCAGGGTTTTAGCCATTATGATGGCACAGGATCTGTTGAGGGAAGACACTGCACTCACAGTGATTTGAAAAGTTGGGGTTCTCAACCACTCAAGTTCCTCACCTGACACCCCTGACACACTGGTGTGAACTAACATCTACTCCTTTTCTGGTGTCCCAGGAAAGGAAATGTGGCTCATACGAATGAAACATTGCTAATGTCAAAGTGTATTTCAACTAAGAACTATGTTTTCCCAGGGGAGATCTAATGAGAAATCTGTTTGAAAAGCAGAGTTAGAGTTTCTTGGTTCCACATTTAATTAACTCAATCTGACTTTTATTGTGCTTTGTATTATGTGTTTCCCTGTTCGGTAAACAAACAGCAGAAAATTAAACTAGGGCAACTGCCAGCCTGCAGTAAATTTAATTGAAAAATAATGAATTGCCACGGGGGACCATCGGGTTTTTTGCAGATAAACTTATTTTTCCTGGAAAGTCTCCACTTGCCTTTGTCACAACTTGATGAATAAAAGGCATGAAGGAAGTGGAACATGTCAGCTGATGGTAGGGAGCGAGGGTGGACGGCCTTGGAGAATGTTCCACAGGCCACTCCTCATGACTATCCGTGAAGCCAGCTGCCAACTTTCCTCCTGCAGGGAGGAGCTGACTACAAGGAGGATGCTAAGTACCATCCTGGGTCTGCAGAGTCCCTGTGCACTACCCACGTTCCCTCAGAGAGGAAGGAAGGTGACCCTGGAAGTGGAGGGTGCACATGATTTAGAGGTCAGGAGACTTCAGAGGAAAACAAGACCTCTCCTCACCAAAATCCTCCATGCCTCGTGACTAATGACCATTTAAGTCATTCAAGCCTGATAGGAATCAAAGGTATTTCTAAACATTTGGCTATTTGTTTTCTTGACTTGATGGCTTTTCCTGGTGTAGTGGTATCGTCTAATGATCTCCTATTGAAGTTTACGGCCTGCCAAGAGAAGGTTTGAATTATATCAGGAAAATAGAAGGACTTTCAGGGTGACAGGAAAGAGACCACATCTGGTTCTCTGTCCCACGGTGTGGAAGGCAGGTGTCTGCCTATCAGATTGGAGATTCTATCGCCTGAACTTCAAGTACTGGCGCTGAAAAAATAATAATAAAAGACTCCCCCTCCTCCCTAAATCCCTATCTCCATCAGAAAGGCACCATCGGGTCTCACGGAAATATATGTCCTTCCTCCTGTTGCTAAGCAGTGGCACTAATGCCCACACAAGGACCCCCAGCCTTTTGGTCTTCCCTCTGAAGACAGTTGCAGGAGAAAAACACGCACTATTTGGTGTTGGGCTTTACTTTCTGTTGGCCTTCTTGCTCAGCTGGAAGGGTTTTCCTGGCACTCAGAAGCCCAACAACCACACAGCTTTGAGGGGATACGGCATCCCAATTGAAGGACAACCTAAGGCATGGGATCCCAGGAACCACGGAGCTCTGAGGATGTCTCCTCAAAAGAGGCATTGCAGCTCCCAGGGAAGGGTATCCCCAGGGGATACCCTCAGGGGCCTCAGCTCCTCTTCTTTGCTTCTTCCAATGAGAGAGTCTTAAAAGATATTTATTGGAGGGATAAATTCAGGGGGAGGAGGGATGAAAGCAGGAGTAGATGCCTCTGCTACCCAGAGAAGACAACAGAGAACCGAGCAAACATGAGACTTGTATATAGGATTTCTTAGGGGGTGGGGCTTTTCAGAGCAGAGATTTTTCAGAGTGAAGATTGGTGAGATTTCAAGTTCTGATTTTGGAGAAGCTCAGAGATTGGTGGCTTTTCCTTCTCAGGGATTGGTGATGTTTGTTCAGACTTTTCACCTAAAATTAGCATAATCTTGGATACGTTCTATTGAGGGCCTGGAGATGAGCTTTGTGAAGGTTACAGAGGTTGGAAATGCTCTTATGACAGAGAGGTCTTGTGGAGGGATCTAGCTGCTGGAGCTCCTGAGGCAGAGGACCAGCCACTTTCCTGTCTTGAAGGTTTACAAAGTTTACAAAGGGAGTTCATGGCAGAGAAGCTTTTCCTTGCAGCTCAAGTCATTATGAATAGCCAAAACAAAACAAAACAAAACAAACAAACAAACAAACAAAAAACAAACTGGAGAGGAGATGCCGCCACTGTGGACAGCTAGGGCATTGGTATCTCATAATGGTAGCGCACTGAGGGAGAAAAGACAGTGCAGACACCTTGGACAGCTCCTGCTGAAATGTGCTCTCCTGGCAGGAGCTGCCATTTTTACAAGAGTAGTCATTTTGACAAAAGCTGCCATTTTGACTGCTCCTGTGGCAGCAGCTCAGGCTGAGGCAGGAAGGAAGGGCACTGACAACTCTGTTGGTTCATACTTAAAGCATTTGTGGTGCTGCTGCTCAGGGACTACAGTTTGGAGAACTACTTCTGGTTCAATGGACTTGAAGAACCATTCATTCATTCATTCAAAAACTTAGTCTTTGTGTTTTTATAGTTAATTACTTTTCTTGTGTTTGCACACATATGTGTATGTAATCATATGTGTATGCCAAAGGACAACTTGCAGGAGTTAATATCCCCCGCCCCCATATATGATCTTCAGGGATTGAACTCAGGTCATCTGGTTTGGCAATGAGTTCCTTTACTCACTGAGTACCCACTCACTGGCCCTCAAAAATAAATGTTTTTAAACACCAAGCATTCACATATGTCTACAAAGGGAGCAGGGGACGAGTAGATGCCACAACTATGATCAAAGGTTGTAAAGCCCTGTAGCCAATGTCAGGACTCTTACTTAGATCTAAACAGGATGGCAATCTGGTAGATGGCCTTAAACAGAAGAGACAAGATGTAAATGTGGGGAACAGATGCCCAGGCAGGTTGCAGACAGACCAGTGAGATCCAGTGCAGTGTCTGGAGAGGTGACATAAGCCTACACAGGAGCCTGGACCAGGGTGTTCACGGTGAGTGTCTGCAATAATCTAGACTTAAGTTTATCTTATCATTTGTACAACCAGGTTGTACTATTGTATGGAAAATATTTGCCACAAAGCAAAGACAAAAACAAAAATCTACTTTGCAATTCCCAATCTTCTCACCTAAACATAGACCTGAAAAGAAGATTCCAGACTGTCATACACAAGTTACAGAAAATGGAGAGAACAATACTGACAGTTCTTTTAAATTTTATTAACTTTATTAGAAAAACCTTATAACTAAATAAAAATATCACACACCAAACTGATAGGGAGTTACAGTGGGAAATGGAAGTGGAGTTTCATATTCTATCCTATACTTTGAGTATTGAGAATGTTTTATGTGCTTACCCACTACCACATGCCACAAATCCATGATAGAAGTAGAACCAGAAAAGCAATAACTCATGCCCATCTCCTACATTCATCCCTTCTTCATGTCCTTATATTTAGCCTTTCTTGTTGACTTTTCTTCAACTTCTACAGTACCCACGCATGCATTTGTTTGCATATATGCAGTTATTATTATAATTGATTCTGTATTCTGCCATTTTACTGAGGACATGAAGGCTAAATTGAGTCTAAGAGTTTTCTAGTAGACTGAATACAGTCTTTAAAGTAAAGAATTATGTCATCTACTAATGGGATGCTTTGACCTATTCTCTTGTTATCCCTTTTAGGTCTTTCTCTTGTGTAACTGCTAAGACATTGAACATTATATTGAATAAAAGAGGGGAGAGTGGATCTTCTTGTCTCATTCTTGATTTTAGAGGAAATGCTGTCATTTGGCCTCTGTTTAATATAACGTTGGCCATGTTTCTTGTATGTAACCTTTAATATTTTGAGGCATAGTACATTTATTCATAAAGTCTCCAAAACTTTTATCACGAAGGAATGCTGAACTTTGCCAAATGTCCTTTCAGTGTCAATTGGAATACCTTCAAGACTTTTGTCCTTGAATTTGTTTATGAAGTATATTACATTATTGACAGGTATGTTAAGCTGACATTGCCTTTCATGGATAAAATCCACTTGGTCCTACTGTGTATAATCTTTTTTACTGTGTTTCTGAATTCAATTTGCAAGTACTTTGTATAGAATTTTTGTGTATTTGTTTATCAAATAAATAGTTCTGTAATCTTTCTTTTTTCCTTTATTCCTTTTTTTTTCTTTTGCTTTACTTCTTTTTTTGTAGTCTTTGTCATTTCGAGTATCAAGATGATACTGGTTTCATAGAGTGATTTTGGTAGTGGTTTCTTCACATTCTGTTTTATGGAACAAATTGAGAAGAATCATCTGAGATTCTCCTTGAAAGTGGAGAGGACTCAGAAGTGAACCCATCTGGCCCTAGGGTTTCTTCAAGGGGAGGTTTTTAAAATTAATATCAGCTTGTATCCCATCACTTATAATGGGTCTGTTTAAATTATTTACATCTTCAGGACTTAATTTTGGTAGATTATGCTTTTTTTTTTTTTTTAAAGAAATTCTCTTTCTTTTGAATTATCCAGTTTTTCAGAAAATAATGTTTCATAGTAACTTCTAATGATGTTCTGAATTTCTGTGGAGTACTTTGTGGTGACACCCTTTTGATCTCTAATGTTATTAATCTGTGACTTCTCTCTTTTTTCTTCAGCTAAGCTAAGCATTTCTCTGATAATTTTTTAGAAGAACCAATTCTTTGTTCCATTGATTTGTG
This sequence comes from Acomys russatus, assembly GCF_903995435.1. Lineage (NCBI taxonomy): Eukaryota > Metazoa > Chordata > Mammalia > Rodentia > Muridae > Acomys > Acomys russatus. The sequence continues at coordinate 45,368,862 of NC_067161.1, read as the reverse complement.
TATTGTTCTTTTACTTTCAGTGTCACTAATTTTCTCCCCAATTTTTATTATATTTTGCCATATACTATATTTGGGTTCAGCTGCTTGTTGGTTTTGAGTGCTTTGTGGTACATCATTAAGTTGTTTGATATCTTTCAGGTTTTTTTTTTTTCATATAAGCATTCATTTTTGCTTATAAACTTTTAGTAATATCTTGGCCATATCTTAGAGGTTCTTATTGAGTATGCTTTCATTATCATCTCTCTCTCTCTTTTTTTTTATTTCCTGTCTGATTTCTTGGATGACCCATTCATTCAAAAGTGTGTTGTTTAGTTTCTAAATATTTTTGAAATGTCTTTTATTGTTAATTTTTAGTTTTATTATATACCTGATAAGGAACGAGGAACACACACACACACACACACACACACACACACACACACACACACACACACACACTATCCCCCTCTTTCTCTCCATCTGTCTTTGTATTTGTTGAGACTTGCCTTCTCTCTCTCTCTCTCTCTCTCTCTCTCTCTCTCTCTCTCTCTCCATCTGTCTTTTTATTTGTTGAGACTTGATTTATGTCCTATGGTTTGACTGATTTTGGAGAAAGTTCTATAAGATATGCATTGCTTTCCTGTTGGAATAGTCTGTATATATCTGTTCTTGCAGCTCATCCACAGTATACCATCACTTATACACTCTAGTCTGTTAGTATGTATCTTCCTAGTGATGAGTTGAGGCCACCTATCATCACCATCACCATCATCACCATTATAATCATAGTCACCACACCATCACTACCACCACCACCACCACACCCACAACCATCATCATCATCTTTATCACTACCACCATAATCATCACCATCATCATCACCTGCACACAGTGGTAATAATGACATTTCTAAAATTTCTCTCTTTTGCAAACTTAAAAATTCTTATAAGCTTCACAGACTCATCTTGGATCAATCTCACAGGTCAATTGGACTACATTAATAACTATTATTTAGTCTTCAATTAATAAAAATAAGATCATATACTTACTCTGGTTTATTTTTCACAGACAAGCTGTTACTATCTAAAGATATATAAGTGACATGGCATTTTACCTTTTCAACTACCTTAAGTAGATGAAATGTGACTCTCAGCCCTTCCCTCTGATATCCTTACCTCAACACAGGTGACTGCCCACTTAAAGGATGCCAAGATTAAGATTCATAACAGTCATCTCCTGCTTTCTGAAGTGCCCACAAATACTCCTGCAATAATGCCAGCCAGAATAAACAACACCCATCCAGACCTTCAGGACATCCTCCTTCATTGATCAGATACCTTCCTTACTTCTTTGCCTTTCTCCTAGGACCATACCAATGGACCACACGTGCATCACCCCCTTTCCTCTCTTGATATATAAAACAAACAAACAAACAAACAAACAAACAAACAAACAACCCCCTGTGCAGACATTCCACTGCCAGGGTCTTACACCCCTATTGTCAGTATTGCATAAGCAAAGCTGCTGCTACAGACCAGATGAGACAAAATGGGTTCCTGTTCTGCCCTTTGCTGGGAAGAATAAGACCCACCATCTCCCTTGATCTGCTCAAGGCCATGACAGCTGCCATCGTCCCAACACACCTGACTGACGACATTCGAGACAAGGTTAATCCTACATTAGCATCCACAGCTAACAGTCTTGAACTCCTCCAGTGACAAATGAACTCTCTTACTGAGTCCTGCTGCCAAACAGGAGAGGTAGACCTAATGACTGCTGCACATGAGAGGGGGGGGGGAGACTTGTCTAATATTGGGGGGAAATGCTCTTTCTCTGTAAATGTATGAAATGCAGTTTGGGAGCAATGTTAATACCCTCAAAAAACTCTGTGCAGACTTGCTCTTGAGATTTCAATCCACTATGCAATTAAGTTGGTTCAATAATCCCTTCTTCTCCTGCCCCCCCCCTCTTTATTAGCCTCCTGATAATGCTGTGTGTTATTTTTATGCTTGCACCCTGCCTCATCCAAATTTCAAAATAGCAGATGAGTAACAGAACAAAATCACCCCCATTTGGGTTCTGGTTCAATACCAAACTGTACCCAGCATAAAAAGCAATGACTCTGATGACACTTCTCCTTTATAAAATTAAAAGGAGGCTCCAACTGTGGTTCTGCACTCTGCTCTGTCCCACAGGGTGCATGCGCACTACAGTGGCCATGCATGGAGCCAGGAAGAATGGGGCCCAATACAGAACTGGTGAGATCCAGGCTATAGACTTCTGATCCAGCCAAGCTTGATCCGAGCAGGTAGGGTGGCTGCACTGGGAACTGCAGCAGCTCACAGAAATTCGTTGGTGGCAGGAGCTCGTGGCACTCGGCAGCTTTAGCTGCCATGGCTGTGGTGGCCACAGCAACTACACTGGCTGTGGTGGGAGTCTGACCAGGAAGGCAGGTCCAACAATGAATTCTTTGGAGAGGGCGGGGGCTCTTCCCCAAGTTTACAGCTTGGTAAAACACAGCCAGTCTCAGATGATCCTCAGTAAAATAGCTTGTCTGTTTATTAGTGCAGCAGCTTCCATGCACATGCTATTTCAGGGTGAACAAGACCTATATGAGCCTTGGGCAGTGGGAAGGGTGAGTGAATTTCATTGGTTGTGGATGGGATGCTGGTGATGCTTTATTTGCATCCAGGTGCCCAGCTATGTGACTGTCTACCAGTGACCACTTTTGGGGTTGATGCACATACTCAGAGGCAGACCTGTCCCTCTCCTGCTGTCTCAGGATGAGATTTTAAACCTCAAGTTTGAAATTTCCGGGGTTTGAACATGCTTCACCTCACTAGTTCCATGCCATGTTCCTCTGGTGGCACAGTCCAGGAGCCCTAAGACCACCACCATTGTCATTCTGATCACTACCACCATCAGCATCTCTACTGCCATCATCATTTTTATCATTACCATTCTCACCATCTTATCATCATCATCCTCATCCCACCAGCAGCATCAGCAACATCAACAGCACCAGCACTTTCACTCCATCATCATTGTCACCATCACCATCATCATCATCTTCTACACAGCAGCAATTCACATTTTTTAAAGCCATCAAATTCTTCTGCCACCCCGTAGATGGAGCTTTTTTGGGGAAGGTTTCACTCTGTCTGAAAGAATAAAGAAACCCATTTTCTTTGCCTTCTGAATGATAACATGAGTGATTCTGAGATCTCACTGTCTGAAGTACCATAACAGGAAGATGTATGGAATATGTATGTAGATGTAAGTATGTATGTATGTACGTTTTTAAGTATGTAGTACCACAACTTGATTACAAACTGAGAATACTAAAGCAAACAATCAAATTTGATTGAGACCAGTGTGAGATCCAAGGAAAGATAATCTATAAAGGTAAATATCAGAGACATCAGAGAAAAAGACAGATGACCAGGAAAGTTGTCACTCGAACCTCACCAGGCTTATTGTGTTTAAAAGAATCAAACACCTGATTCTAATATTCATTATTTTATGGTATCACTACATAGCTACCACGAGACATAATTAGACAGTCCGTGATCTACACTTTATATAAATGTTTGATTCTGTGACCATCCCGGAATGGTCGTGGTTTGAATAGGTATGGCCTCTATAGACTCATATGTTCAAGTGCTTGGCTCGTGAGGAGTGACACTATGGCCTTGTTGGAGTAAATGGGGCCTTGTTGGAGGAAGTTTGTCACTGGGAGGGCAGGCTTTGAGGTCTCCTATGCTCAAGCTCCTCTCAGGATGAAACAGTCTCCTCCTGCCTGGCTGCCTGTGGATCAAGATGTAGAAGGCTCAGCTCTTCCTCCAGCACCATGTCTATCTGCATTCTGCCATGCTGTCTGCCACGATGACGCCAGACTAAACCTTGAAAACTGTAAGCCAGCCCCAGTCAGATGTTTTCCATTGTAAGAGTTGCCTTGGTCTCATGGTGTCTCTTTGAAGCAATAAAATCCTAGCTAAGACAACAAGTAAGACTGTCTAAGGTCCTCCTGAAAGGCTTGGGAAAGCTAAGGGGCCTTGTTGGTAACCCAAAACAGCATTTGGCAGCATCTGACAGAAACCAAAACTGTAGACAGACACGGACAACAGGGGCAGCGTGCCACGAAGTACAAAGTGGAGGCAGCCTTCGATAGTCTTCCGGTAGAGGAAGGTGCTCAGCCTGGATTATCCAGTGCAAGAGCTGTTTAGTCTGCACATGTGGCTGAGTACAGTGTGAGTTCATGGATCAGTACTAAGTGGGAGGCACAGGTTGGGGCAATGAGGCATAATTTTTGTTATGGGAGGTACGTGAGAACTCCCCGAAGTAGCCACTTAACCCAAATATGCTGAGGCTTCAGGATAAGGCAACAAACAAGTTCTACAGGGGGAGATGAAGTTCCACCAGGGAAGGGAGAGAGCTTTTCAGCAAGCCTTTGAGCTGCAACTTAAATGAAGCTGGAGGGGAGGATGGAGAGACAGAGACACAGTTGCTCCCAAAAGCCGCTTAAAGCTCTTTGTACGTCTGGGTGCAAATTCTGAAATAGCCATTTGTCTTGGGGCTGGGGCTGGATACAGGTGCAGTGATGGTTCTGCAAGAATGCACAGAGACTAAAGGGGTTCAGCTTTGAATAGCCACAAAGCAGGGCTTAGAGCTAGAACAATGAATCGGAGATGCGTATCTCCTCGGAGGGGTTCCAGCCCAGCCTTGATCATTTCCCCAGACTGAAGACAGGTCCCACTTCTACAGGGGTATTAGTGGCAGCTTCCATTGCTCTAGATGGCTCTCAATGAAGAAAGGAAAGGGATGTAGCTGATCCCAACATTTTGCTCCAAGCTTTTGTTTTTACAAATTTGCTTCTGCTATTTGGTGCATGGAATTTTTTTTTAAAAAAAAAGGCATATTAAATGTCCAGCAGCCTCATCACTTCATGGGAGTCACTACTGCATTCTTTTGCAATGTCCATGCACACCTGGATGACTCTATTACATGGCCATAAATTGCTTTTTATAGCAAATATGATGGTTTGGGGGGAAAGATGAAAACTGAGTTAAGGCACCCAGAGTGTTTCCCAGAGACATCTTAAGTACAGAGGGACAGTCTCTGCTTCTTTGATGGAATCTGTTAGAAGAAATAAGACTAGAAGTAGGTGGGACATCAGCTCTGTTGCTTTAGAAAGTCGCCTAAGAGAACAGGAGAGAGGAAAGCTGCAGGTGAGGCCAAAGCAGAATTTGATGGTGCTCAGCGTGTTCTGCAGACCTCCTGCCCTTCACTCACTTATCCTGAGGTGGCAAGGACATCGAGTTTCCACATTTGTGTTAGCTGGTGTTTGTCAGCTTGACACAAACTATTGTTTCCTTAGCTGGTGAGACTGGCCTGTGGCCTTGTCTATAAGGCATTTTCTTTTTTTTTTAATTTTTTATTATTAATTTATTCTTGTTACATCTCAATGGTTATCCCATTCCTTGTGTCCTCCCATTCTTCCCTCCCTCCCCTTTTCCCCTTATTCCCCTCCCCTATGACTGTTCCTGAGGGGGATTACCTCCCTCTGTATATGTTCATAGGGTATCAAGTCTCTTCTTGGTAACCTGTTGTCCTTCCTCTGAGTGCCACCAGGTCTCCCCCTCCAGGGGACATGGATTTTCTTACTTGTTAGTTTGTGAGGGAGGGTCTATCCCACCATGGGTGGTGCTCTCCCTAGACGGATGGGTCTGAGGTGTGTACCGAAGAGAGCCGAGAACGCCAGGAGGAGAAAGCTAAGAAGTAATATTCCTGGGTGGTTTCTCCTGCAGTGCTGACTCCTGGTGCAACCTGTAAGCCAAGTAAACACATTCCTCCTCCCCAAAGGTGGTTTTTAGGATGCCACTCCCCAGCTTAGTCATATAAGTTAATTCATTTTTTCCTCACCTCAGCTTCTTCAAGTTTAGTCTTACTTGATGGTGAATTCTATCATGCAAAGATTTTACAGATTCTCCCTTTCCTCCCCCCCCCCCCGCCTTCTCTCTCTCAATGAACACAGAGAGCAAAGTATCTCTGGTAAATCAACACACTTTCCAGAAATGATTTTATTAATGCTTGTGCATATGAAGTGAAGTTACACACACATACACACACAGACATAGACATACAGACACACACACAGACACACATATAGAGACATACACATAGAGATACATACACACAGACATATACACACAAACACAGACACAAAGACACACACACATACAGACATACAGACATACTCACAGACACACACATACACACACACACACAAACACACACACACAGACATACACGCACAGACACACACACACAGAGTGACATACTCACACACACACAGAGACACACACACATATACACACACAGAAACAGATACACAGACACACACAGACACAGATACACAGGCACACATAGACACAGATACACACACACACACACACACACACACACACACACACATACAGACATGCCTTAATGACAAGGATGTCTACGATATGGACTATTGAAATGTTACTGACTGAAAGAAAGCCTAGACTGTCTTGGGCTACCTTCAGCTCCCTGGATAACCATTTACCATCCACCTCTGTGTCTAACCTAATGTTCTCATCCCTTTCTTGTGAAACTTTCCTGTGCATTAACACAGCAGGCCACTAGCTCCCACCAACCCCTAAAGCTACAGATGTCACCATAAAACATCTGGATGCCTACAGCAGAGACTTCCCTGCTTTGCTGAGACCTGACGCCCTGACTAACTGCAAAGATATTGCTTTATAACTGTCTTTTGTCTGCTACTGTAAAACTTGTGTAACCATGCATACAGTATAGAATATGTCATCCTGGCAGCCTGAATCTCCATTTCTGGACCATGGCCACTCATATTTGGCTCAGATTAAACTGTAATATTTGTCTTTTAAGGTTATCTAAGGGCCAAATGTAATATTTATCCTTTTAAATCATCTCGTATTTATACCAATAAAGACACAGAAGGGTATAAACTGAGGTGAGGACCTGCTGGCTCAGCAACGCAGTTTTATTTTAACCATATACAAAATGTCTATTTACAAACCTGAATCTACAACTAAACTGCTAGCTCTCTGGAAATCTCTATCTGTGTCCTCTCTACCCAGCTAGTCTACCTTTCTCTTGAGCTCCTCCAAGCCCATGAGGGCTCCTTAGCTTTCTTTCCTAGAATTCTGTTTCACCTGTATCCTCCAGCTGTTTCTCTGTTGTTCTTGCATGACCAGAGAGAGAGCGCTTTCCAAGAGGGCTCTCCCAAGCCAAAAATGAGGCCAAGCCCTCAAAAGTCCAATGACTCAGTAAGAAGTCTCAAACCCAACCTCTACACCCTTGGCAGGCTGAACCATGTCACTGTCATGATGTGTGTATGTGGGCAGGGAGCAGGGGAAGATGGAGGATGGGCCCCAAGCCATGCCAGTAGGAGCCGAACCATCTCACCTTTACAGTAGGGTAGCTTGAGATCACTCAGCTGACTTCGTCCCCCAAGCAACTTGCCTTAAAATAAGCAGGGTCTTTCCATTCTTTTTTTTTTAATTTTTTTATTAATTTATTCTTGTTACATCTCAATGGTTATCCCATCCCTTGTATCTTCCCATTCTTCCCTCCCTCCCATTTTCCCATTATTCCCCTCCCCTATGACTGTTCCTGAGGGGAATTACCTCCCCCTGCATATGCTCACAGGGTATCAAGTCTTTTCTTGGTAACCTGCTGTCCTTCCTCTGAGTGCCACCAGGTCTTCCCCTCCAGGGGACATGGTCAAATGTGAGGCACCAGAGTACGTGAGAAAGTCATATCCTACTCTCCACTCAATTGTGGAGAATGTTCTGACCATTGGCTAGATCTGGGAAGGGGTTTAAAGTTTACTGCCTGTATTGTCCTTGGCTGGTGCCTTAGTTTGAGTGGGACCCCTGGGCCCAAATCTGCCTATCATAATGTTCTACTTGTAGGTTTCTAGGACCCTCTGGATCCTTCTACTTTGCTCTTCTCCCAAGCTTCTCTCATCTAGCATAGCAGTCTTATTCATAATAGCTAGAACATGGAAACAGCCTAAGTGTCCCTCAATAGAAGAGTGGATAAAGAAACTGTGGTATATATACACTATGGAATACTACTCAGCTATTAAAAACAAGGAATTCCCGAAATTTGTGGATAAATGGATTGAGCTAGAAATGATCATAATGAGTGAGTTAACCCAGAAGCAGAAAGACTCAGATGGTATATACTCACTTATATCTGCATACTAGCCCAAGGGGCATGTCCCACGAAAGCCTTCACTTACCAGGAAGCTGGGACAGAGGGGAGGACATCCTACTGGGACTTTCCATTCTTTAGCACCCTTATCTAAGGAGGCTTTCAGAGGCACGCCCAAGCTGCATCTCTTCAGAACACTCCTGACCGCGCCTGACATCCATTTAAGCTCTTCTCTTTTGCTAATAATGAGGTTTTCTATGTATAAAAACCAAATATCCTACAACAATAAACTGTCTCTTTTTCCATTTAGAGTGAGAGCTGTGTTTTTCAGGGACACCCATTCACAGACGATTTAAGATAGCCTTTTCCCTTTATAGTCCATTTGTAAGCAATTATGACTTCTTTTTATTTGAAAGTTATTTTAAGTTACAAAAATTATTTATTGTGTGTGTGCGCATATATGTGAGGGTGTGTGCTCCACACTACACATGTGGAACTCAGAGGACTAGCTACCAGAGTCAAACAGGGACTGAACTTGGGGCATCTGGCTTGGATGCAAGCTCCTTTACCCACTGACGCTTCTTGGAGGCCCGAGACTCTCTTTTAGGATAAGCAAAGAAAAAATATCGTTTCTGGGATACAAGTTGTTATATGTGATATGATTCACCAGGACTTCCTACAGAAATAATTTTACCATTTCTCGCGCCTCCCCACCCCCTTTTTTTTAAAGAGGCGAGACTCTACCCAGGCCCATGTTATGTTCTCAGTGTTACAAAAGTATGCACTTTTTGAAAAGTCAACGGTGACTTGAGCTGTAAACCTGCATTTGTTTCAGCTAAGCTCCTTCACATACCTCAGGACCTGGGCAGAGGGATGTCTTTCCACAGTTCTTTCCGATTCTAATGAGCTCTGAAAAAGTTTATTTCAAAATAATCCTTCTGTATTAAGCACTGGCTCATTGACAGGTCCGCTTTTATCATAATTGTAGAAGGGTTATTTTCCCAATGAAGGTTTGTTTTTTCATGGAATTCCGAGGTTTTGCATTGTGTATATGAGGCAATTAGTTTGGGATTTTTGGAATTTATTTTAGACCTGACAGATGTCTTCAATTTACACACTCTAGGAGGTGACAAACCCCATTAACATTTGAAAGCTATCAATTTAGATTATCTTTGTTCCCAGTCTCTGAGTTATGAGCCAGGCAGACTCTTTTGTTTGTTGCCTGTTTAGTATTTTCTCAATGTTCTCTCTTTCTGTATCTGTCTGTCTGTCTGTCTGTCTGTCTCTTTCCTTCCCTTCTTGCTTCCTTCCTTCTCCCTCTCTCTTCTCTATTTTTGTATATACAGAAAAGAGAACTTCAGGGGCGAAATAGAAGATAATATTAGTAATTTTGTCCTAGTCAGAATCAATTTGGTTACTTTAAAGAGTCATGGGTTATACTTTGATAAGGAATGAATTTTTTTTTTTCTGATTAAACTGTTGCCTTTTGCAGTCTATATTCGTGACTACTGTCTTATAGTTTTGCTTTCCTCTCCCCTGTTGGTGACTTAACTCTGGAGCCTGATCTCTCTTCTTAGTCAGTCTTGTCATATGGTTAAGAGGCTCTGAGTTGTGTAGACTTTATCATGCACTTGGGGTGTCTTTTCATTATCAGTCACACCCTCTACAGAAGCCACTTCCTCTTTGGAGTGGGTTCCTCAGTTGACAGTTTGGAATGGGGGCTCGAGTGATGTTATTCTCATTCGGTGATGTTTGGATTTTTCTCTGGGTGCATTCTACAGCCACCAGGAAGCTCAACTCTCCTGTCATTCCTTCAAAACCCACTTCTCAACTGCTACTCACTTCTAGTACTGAAGTGTAAGCCAGCACCGAGATTTCCAGAGCAACAGGATTTTAAAACGAGAGCTCAAGAAATCTGGAATTTGATTGGTACAAGTCCAGAAGGCAATGGGTGTGTTTGTAGTGGTGGTGGACAGGCATTGGCTCCATGTTTGCTTTTCTTAAACCTACCATATTCTATATTTAGTAAGCAGTGTGTACATTCCCCCTGGGAGGGAGGAGGTTGGGGACTAACAGATGTCACTGGAGTGTCAGATCTAGGTGGAAGGTTGAACTATAGCGCACTCTGACATGGTTGTTTCTGAACAGAACGCCTGACAACTCAGTTTAGGGACACTGAACACAGGACTTGGCTTTGCCTTCTTGCCATTTCCTTCCTCTGGGATTAAGTTTAAGAACGGAGGAAACGTGGCCTTAGATTTGAAGGCACTTCTGTAGCAGCACTATATGGACATGCCTCAGAAATCCACAATCAAAGCCCTTTGGTTGTGAGAGAGCAGAGGCGGGTTCACTGAGATGAGGAAGGAGACGCCTGTACTGTCCGTCATCACCCAGCTTCTTCTGGACATGCAAAGTCATTTAGCAAGTCAAGAAAAAATAAAATGGGCATCATTGAAAAAGGAGGGCAGGGCTGGAGAGGCGGCTCAGTGGTTAAGAGCACTGTCTGCTCTTCCAAGGGACCTGAGTTCAACTCCCAGCACCCACATGGCAGCTCACAACTGTCTGTAACTCTGGTTCCAAGGCATCTGACACCTACATACCAACGCACATAAAATAAAACTAAATAAAAATTATTTTTTAAAAAAAATGAAAGAAAAGTAGGATAAATCCAGACTGTGTTGTAATGCTTTCCACCTGAAAGCAGATGTTACAATCAGGAAGCAAAATTCTAGAAAACCCACTTTCATTTGTTTAGCATGTATCAATTAAAATACAACAAAACATATTTTTTTAAGAAATTGCAATATGCAGGTCTGCTGCAAGGAAAGGAATGTGATCACAAAGCAAATGCTATAGAACTCTGCTAAATAGTATAAAAGACTATAAAAACACTTGATGCATTTGTTTACTTATTGTGAATGTGGCGTGTTAATGCCACTGTGTATGCATGTGTGCATGCATGTGAACGTGTGTGTGTACTTGCACATTTGTGTAAGCATGTGTATATCAGAGAGCAATTTCTGGACATTGGCTTTCTCCTCCCATCCTACGGTTTCTGGGGATGAGACTCAGGGTATCAGGCCTTGACAGAAATGTCTTTACCCACTGAACCATCTCCATGGCCCACAAAGATACCTTTAAATCAAAAGGTCACCTGTTTCCTGATAAGACAAAATAATGTAAGCAATTCAGTCCCCCTCTTGATTAGTCTAAAAGTTTAACAATGATTCAAAACACATTTCTTTAGAATTAGTTTTTGTTAACTTTTGCACAGTATTTTTAAACTCCAGAAGAAAAAGAACAAGAACAAGAACCCTCTCACTCTGCCTGTTGTTTATCACAATCCTATGACACTCACAGAAGTACAGCATTAACCATGCCAGGAAAATTGTTTTTGTATACATAAAATAGTATTTTTGTTTATCTTTGTCTTATGGGTATGAGTGCTTGCCTCCAAGTATGTGCACCATACGCATGCAGTCCCTGTGGAGGACAGAAAAAAAAAAAAAAAAGGACACAGATTCCTTGGTACTGGAGTTACAAGCTGTTGTAAGCCATGGTGTGGATGGTGGGAACCCAAACTGGGTCCTCTGCCTGAGCAGCAAGTGCTCTTAACCACTGAGCCATCTCTCTAGCTCCACAAATTTGTAGTAAATGAGGAATCACTTCAAAATATTTGAATAAAAGATTTTAAATGATCTATATTTGTTTAACACAAGAAAATAATTAACTCCCTAAAGTAAAGTCCTGTGAAAAATAACAAACTGGATCATAGAGTAGATGAACAGCATGTTTCATTTCTCTGTAATTGAGCTCTTATTAATCTATAAGAAATATAAAATTATAGAGGAACTTATGGACACAGACATAAACCACCATGGTGGCAAATCACTAAGGAAAGCATAGGAATGCGTACAAACACATTTCAGTATTCTCAGCCATGCTAGTGGCCAAAGAAATATATATATCATAACAACTTAACATTGTTTTTGTCCCAGACTGGTAAGGTCTAAAAAGAATACCAATACTGGGCAAAACATAGAAAAATGGATCTTCTGTGTTTCACTGGTGGCTATATATACACAGGTAAATGTCTGGAGGACATTTGGCAGGGTCTGGCAAGCACATTAGAATGTGCATGTCTTCTCACCAAGGAATATCAGTGTAGGCTTTGATGAGATGTCTGCAGAGATAGCCATGCAAGGGTGGCCACTAGCTATGTTTTCATTACTGTGAAGAGTTGAGCCAAATCGAAGCCTTCCGAAGTACAAGAAAGAGCAAATAAACTGTGGTATGTACACACGCCCCTTCAATTCAGCAAATATTTGTGTTAAAGACAATGAAGATTCATCAGAGAGTTAAAAGGTTATGCACTAAGGGGGTGTTCAGGAAGTCAAGCTGAGTAGTAATGAAGTCTGGTGAGCATGAACCTCTCATGGTCAGCCTCAGGACAGAGAGCACAAAGGAGGAGCCAGAGATGTGGCCCCTGCAGTCTATGAAGTCCAAGAACCAAGGGCAAGGACTCTTCTCTCAAAATATTCTTCAGCTAACATTTTTAGATTGACCTGAAATTGGCTAACATTTGCTCCATTGTATCTGACAGGAAGTTAAAAGCCTTCCCAGCATTCCCTGAGACTTTATGGCTCTTCAGGGAATCCTCAGTGTGCCTTCTTAATAAAGCGACTCTCCAAATGCCTTTCCCCAAGAGATAGAACAATACATCCCCTCTAGTTTTTAAATCAACTGCAAACCTCACCAGGGTCAGTGGTCAGTAGTACATTCCTGATATTCAGCATGTTGAAAGTAGAGAGAGAAGGATTAGGAGTTCAAGGCCATCCTTAGCTGCATGGTGAGTTCAAGACCAGCCTAGGTTATAGGGGACCCTATCTTAAAAACAAACAAATGAACAACAATAACCTTAAACACACAAACAAACAAACACCCCTGTGGGGATCTAAATATTTGCAAATTTCCCCAAACTCCTATGTTGAAACCTGGTTCCTAGCCCATGGTACTAAGAGGAACAGTATGGTCTTTGGGGAGTGATTGGGTCATGAAAGGAAAACTCGCACAAAAAGAATTCATGCCTTTATAAAACAGGTCCAAGCCTTCCACCGTCTACTCTATGAAGACACGGAGAGACATTAATCCACCTTGATCTAGACTTCCAAGTCTCCAGAACGCCGAGAAACATTTTCATCGACTGTAAGTTACTTGGCTTGAGGTGTTTTGTTATAGTAACTAACCCAAATGGACTGAGACAGAACCTAGCTCGCTCTGACCCCGTCCCCCCCACACCCCGGTAACTGCAGCACATTTGTCTGCAGCATATTAACCATATATAGACAAGAGAGAGAATAAGAAGGATATGATCTATTAACCAGGGGTGGTATTTTAAAGAGTTGGCTCACAATGATGGGGCCTGAGAGTGAGCTGAAGTCTGCAGAGCAGGCCAGCGTGCTGCAACTCAGAGCTCCTAGGTAGTGGCCGCAAAAGGAACTACAGACACCTCTCTCTTTGCTTTTCTTATTTAAAAGTCTTTTAAAATATCTTAATATTTTTTTATTATGTACTTACATGGGTGCCAGTGCATTGAGTTATGTGTGCACACTACCGATGAAGGCCAGAAGAGGGCCCCAGAGGCCCCAGATCTGGAGTTACAGGTGGCTGAGCTATCCAGCATGGGTTCTGGGAACCGAACTTTTGACCTCTGCAAGGAAAGCATGTCCTTTTAACCATTGCCATCTCCTTGCCCCTCATTCCTTGCTCTTAATAACTTCCTGTGATTAGAGAGGCCTACTCATAGCACAAAGGGTGATCTACTTCATTAAGGCCTTATTCCATCTCTAATAATTACCTATCTGCCATCTATCATTTGTTATTGTATGTCTGTCATCTATCTACCTGTCATCTATCTATCTATCTATCTATCTATCTATCTATCTATCTATCTATCTATCTACATACCTACCTATCTATCTCCTGTCACTTATCTTCTAGCTACCTAACAAGTATATATCTGTGTCTGTCTTTAAAACATCATCTGGCCTAACCTTTGACTAGGCAGCGGACACAGTAGCCTAGCTAAGGTGAGATCTAATCATCCCTTATGCTTCAATCTTCCTTTTTTTCCATCCTTTTTCCTCTGTATTTTCCACTACAAATCCTTGTTAATTTTTTGTTTAAGAGCAGTTTAATCTCTTTGAACGACATCCTAGATTCTCCATTCTCTTCAATTTCTCTCCATAATAATCTCAGTTCTAGGTCAGAAGAACCCCTACACTCTCTCAAGGATTCCAAGTAACAAACCCTCCTTGTTTCTGTGCTGAATTATCAAACAGCAACCAACTCTGTGGTATGGAATGACCAATGGAGAGGTTTGTTTGTTTGTTTGTTTTTGTTTTTTTTTTTCTTTTTTTTTTTTCTTTGTTTTGTCTTGTCAACGCTTCCAGCAATATTCTTCTTTTAAAGGGGAGATATTATAGAGCGGCATTCACTCAGCATCAATCTCTTTGCACTGTATTACTTATTTACAAATGGAATTAAGTGGAGCTTAGCATAATTTACATTTAAATAATGAATTGCTTCCTACATCAATTGTTCTCTTTTGCATCTATTATTTGATTTTCAATAACCCGATGAAGTCGGCACAAAAATTATTACAGTTGTCATTGAGCATGTGTGAATCTAAGACATCAAGGAAAGCCTACAGCATACAGTGAACTCAGCTTGGATCTTGTAAAGGTGCTTTTTACCACTAAGATGATCCACAACAGAGCTAACACACACAGCACCAATTGTTCTGTGACAAAATTAGGAGGGGTTTGCAGGTTGGTTTATGTCAACTTGACATAAGCTAGTTATTTGAAAGGAGGAAACCTCACTTGAGAAAATATTTCCATAAGGTCTGGCTGTAGGCTATTTTCTCAATTACTGATGGGTGGGGAGGACCCAGCCCACTGTGGGTGGTGCCATCCCTGGGCTGGATTCTATAAGAAAGCAGGCTGAACAAGCCAGTAAATAGCACTCCCACATGACCTCTGCATCAGCTCCTGCCTCCAGGTTCCTGCCCTGCTTGAGTTGCTGTCCTGACTTCCTTTGATGATGAGCAGTGTTGTGCAAGTACAAGCAAAATAAACCCTTTCCTCCCCAACTTGTTGCTGGTAATAGTATTTCTTTTTTTTTTTTTTTTCCTGTTGACATTTTTTTTTTATTAATTCATTCATATTATAGCTCAATTGTTATCCCATCCCTTGTACCCTCCCAATTCTTCCTCCCTCCCACTTACCCCCTACTCCCCTCCCCTGTTACTGTGACTTGGGGGGGGGGACCTCCTCTGCCTGTATATGTCTCTTCTTGGTAGCCTGCTATCCTTCCTCTGAGGGCCACCAGGTCTCCCCATCAAGGGGACGTGGTCAAATATGGTGCACCTGAGTTCGTATGAAAGTCAGTCCCTACTCTCCACTCTCCACTCAACTGTGGAGACTGTCCTGTCTATTGGTTAGATCTGGTTTGGAGTTCAAAGTTTACTGCATGTATTGTCCTTGGCTGGTGCCATAGTTCGAGCAGAACCCCTGGGCCCAAATCTGTCTGTCATACGGTCAGCAATTAATAAATTGGACCTCATGAGGCTAAGAAGCTTCTGTAAGGCATGAGACACTGTCAACAGAACAAAGCGACAGCCTACAGACTGGGAAAAGATCTGCACCAACCCTTCATCTGACAAAGGTCTAATATCCAAAATATATAAAGAACTCAATAAATTAAACACCACAAAATCAAACCAAACCAATTGAGAAATGGAGCTCAGAATTAAACAGAGAATTCTTAACAGAGGAATACTGAATGGCCGAGACACACTTAAAGAAATGCTCAACGTCTTTAATCATCAGAGAAATGCAAATCAAAATGACTCTGAGATTCCATCTTACACCCATTAGAATGGCTAAGATCAAAAATATGTCCCATGAAAGTCTTCACTTATCAGGAAAAGTTGGACAGAGGGAGGACATCCTTTTGGGACTCTTGGTGAGAGAAGCATGGGAGAACGGGGAAATAGAAGGACCCAGAGGGTCCTAGAAACTTACAAGAAGAACACTATGATGGTAATGGCATTTTGTCACAGCAATAGACCCCCTAAATACAGAGGGGTAACCACAGAGATATATTCTTTCTCCATACTGATATTTGGGCAGAGGTTTTCGCTAATAACCCTATGATACAGACCCATTCATAATTTCTCTCTGTGTATGCTTTCTGAAGATTTTGCTATGTGCTTAAAGAGACAGAACTGTTTTCACAGGACTGAGTCCTTTGCTTCTCTCTGGCTCTCTGGCTAAGCTCTAGGTCTTAATTCCTGGTGTTCAGACCTACCAGGAAGCCCTGGAGGACTTCCACCTTGGGGAAGATTATTGCTCCTTCCAATCAAAGTAGATAATTATAAAACTGTTTTAGATTTTTTTCCTGGGACCAAATAATCAATCATTTGGGAAATGGGCCATAGAAACCCATTTGCTTTCTCACCGGGCACCGCATCTTCCATGGAAGAGAGCAATTCTAGATGCCTCGGTTGCAAACTAATTATCAAGCTAAATTAAAATTTTAAGCTTAAGCTAATTGAATCTGTAAAGTGACAAATTTATTTTAGCCAGTTGTGATTTCTTGCTATGAATTGAATATGATTTGCCCTCAAGAGTTGATGTTCGGAGTTTGTGCTTCATGTAGCAGAGTTGAGGTAGTGGGGCCTTAAGGAGTGGGGCCCAGTGGGTGGTAGTTCCTTGAGGAACACTGACTGCCCTTGGAAGGAATGAAGCTAGTGTCTGTAGCACTCTCGTTCGTAACTTGTAGCACTCTGGTTTCTCACAGGTGTATTCAGGGAACCAGGGACCGTCATCAGAGTCCAGGGTAAACAGGACTGCCTGATTGGGATTTGTAGCCTACTAACCCAGACCCTCTGTCTTATAAAGAGCCTAGCTTCCAGCATTCATATATGAATGGAAAATGGACCCATAAATATATAGTTTTATCTCCATGTGGGAGGCACACTATTTAAAACACTGAGAACAGGAGTAACTTGATTTCCGTTGGAGTATTGTAAGCTGGTGTTTAGGTCCTCTTGTACCTGCATAGGGAACTTGAAGCATGGAAGAGCTAAGGGTCACGGCCAAGGTCACACAGCTGACAAGGGGCAGAGATGGGAACGCAGCTCACAGCTCATCCTCACACATCATGTTGCATGTTTTTTTACTCATCAAGCAGGTCAAAGCTATGGATCCACCCAGTGTGTGCTGAGCACAGTACAAGTCATTTATCCTACTGCCTCCTCTGTGCATCCTCATAATGTTGAGACCATAAACTCTGGTGTGCATGGCACTTTTTTACTAGTTCAGATTCGAAGCTATAGTCATTTACTACATTCTTATATTCGTCTGACTTCAGATAATGTACTAAATTAGCTATGTGACAGTATATAACTTGATATTTGTTGTAAAGTTTTAAATTAAACAACAAAGCCCCTGACCATTTTTTACGTAGAAGGATTCTTACATGGTCCATTAGAATACAGTGGCAGCCACAACACAGGGAGTAAATGAGGATGGGGGAGAGACAGCACACATGTTAACACACTACATATAAGTTTCATGAGCTTGGGAAATTATCTGCCATCGCTAAGTTCACTAACCTCTAACTCTACATGGGTATTTCTAATATGGTGTTACAAGGCCTGAGTAAACAGATCCATTGCAGTGCTTGGCACATGTAAACATTCACTCTACCTGCATTTGTAGGTGTTTATAGATATGCAGACACGCAGTGTATGTGTATTTGTATGAAGCTATGAATTTTCATATGAACATGTTTGTGTGTGCACATCTTATTGGGTTCTGTAAGGCTTTGATTTAGCTTAGACCTTGATCACATGCAACTCTGAATGCTGTGGAAATTAGAGCACAACTGCTCCCAACCGCTCAACTTAAATAGTGCATCAAACACGGAATGCAGAAAATGCAAGGCGCTGAAGGAAGTCACACCCAGCTCACAAATTTTCAAAAAAGCTGCAGTGGGGGGTGAATTGAAAACCATTTCAGAACTCCCCTGCTCGGTATCTAAGGCTTATTTCACCACCTGAATGGTCCCTTAGTCTGTTTGAGTTGTTATAACAGATAGCAGAGGCTGGGGGCCATTACAAGCAATGTTTACATCTCATCTTCAAGGCTGGAAAGCTGAGATCGAAGTCATCACAGCCAGTATTATGGTGGCGATGGTGGGTCTCTTCTCGCTACAGCCCCATGTGGCTTTCATTGCTGCATGCATGAAGAGGGAGACCTTGAGTCTCTTCCTCCTCCCATCAGGGCACTAATTTTGTCACTACTGTTTCACTTTAATGGTCTCATTGAGACCCTGTTGTCTGTCAAAGGTCTCCTCTCTCAGTACTATCACGCAGGAGGTGAGAATGTCAGCATATGAACCTGTGGATAGCACCACATCAATACTCCTCTAGCCCAGACTCACTGGGGATATTTCAAACAGCTCTTCGCTTCCTCCCCCTTCCCGCCCCCCGAGAAAGTCCTGACTTCAACAAACACTCTGATCCTATTATGGGTAAGTAGTTCTCTTCCTGTAAGTCAAACTTACCCCGAATAGTAGTAAAGTAGTCGCACAGTTTGAAGCTCGTGTATCTGAGCTTCTTCATATGTAGATATTCATAACACTTTTAAAATTAAAAGTATTGCTTCAGCCTAAATGAAATACTCAACTTACATGAAAGCTTTGTCATCTATGCCACCAATAGCTAACTTGTACAGTATAAGTTGTGTTGAGCTCATCCTTTACCTCCAAGTAAAGGATCTTTGCTGCATCATTAACTCCACTCATGTATCATACGTGTGCCATAGACATTGGGCATCTTGGAAAAGCACAAACCAGTATATTTTCATAAAAATAAAATTTTAATATATGTTGGAAATACCCCCTAGAAATTATAAGGCAAAATGAAGGGTAGAACAAAAGACTGGGTCGTATTCTCACTCTCTGCTGATTACATATAAAATAAAATTAAAAAATGGTAAGTTTCATGGTATAAAAATGAGCAAAAATATGAGTAGAAACTCACAAGAGACAGGAAGTCAATAAGCATTAGGAAGATTGTTCAAGCTTTGTCAATTGAATAATGGAAAATAATTAAAAGTCAAACACAATTTTCACCTTTAAATAAGGACGGCAAGTTATAGCACTCTCTACTGCCAGATTCGTGAGGAAGTGCCTTCTGCACTAAGAACAGTGGGAGGAGAAATTAGCGCCTTTTGATTAGTCTGCAAAAAAATGTCCATTCCAGTCATGGTTCAGTAACCAAATATTCAAAGTATTTATTCTAAACCATGTGTCTTTGTCTAGTAAAATTCAATGTTATATTTTGATCAATATTTATAAACATAATTCCAAAGGAGAATTAATATAGGCACTGATGAATTTTTCTGCATAAGAAATAAATACTAAAAGGTTGTACTTAAAAAAAACAAAATTAAAACCATGCAAAAGAAATCCAAAAGACTCTGTGTAAATTTGACAGGAAATACCTTTATGATTTTTAGATGTTGAGAACCAGAAAAATGTATGCACCACAGAAAGAGAGATAAACATGTTTTTTTTTTTTTGTTTAGATCACAAGTGGGGATGAGAAAAAGACTTGTGAGAGAGCAGGTGATGTTTATCTCCTTAGAAGTCAAACCACCATGTGGGGGAGATTCGTTATTAACCAGTTGAAAAACATCCTTGAACAAATTCTGAGAGGAGGTATAAAGGTGAGCCAAAAACAAGAGGTGGGGTCTTTGGAGACTTGGGGTAGTTTTGGCTGTCCATTGCTCCACTTCGAGATGCTCCTAGAGACAACTGCTCGAGGGAAGGCTTTGGGGTTCCAGGCTCTGGCTGAGGTTCTGGGTTCCAGTTGCTCCAGGTTCCAGCAGAAGAAATCCTGCTGATTATGCCAGGAGAATCGCTCCTTGGAACTGATATCCTTATGGTTTCATTATTGTATTCTTTAATCTTTTTTTCCTATTGTTTAGGTTAGTTGGGTTATAAGTGAGGTACTCTTAGTTAAT
This sequence comes from Acomys russatus, assembly GCF_903995435.1. Lineage (NCBI taxonomy): Eukaryota > Metazoa > Chordata > Mammalia > Rodentia > Muridae > Acomys > Acomys russatus. The sequence continues at coordinate 45,348,562 of NC_067161.1, read as the reverse complement.
AAGTTCATAATAAGATATATTTGCTAAGAAAATTGAGCCTACACACCACCAATGTAAGTGTTAACTGGTATCAAAGTTTCTATGCCTTCAAACAAAATAGTACATAGAACACTGGGCATACATTAGAAAAAATGACAATCACACAGCTGCAGGGTTTGCTTAAGAAACAAAATGATGGACTAACTCCTGGGGTTGAAATGAGTTACAAGACTGAGGACTTCTGAGAGTTAATCACCCTGGATTCTTCATGGAGCAGCTACTCATCCAACAAGACTGGAAATGCTGCCATCTCTGCCCAGCAAGGGAGGCTTTAGTCAGAGAAATGTTTGCCTGGGTGAGGAAGCAGCCTGAACAAGGGCCTTCACCAGAGAACTGCTGCTAATGCTAACGAGGGTCCAGGTGATGAAGGCAAAAGCAAGTGTTGTATTTAAGAACAGTAGAATTTAACATGGCAGCTTAATAAATAGGATGTAGGGCTAAATCAAAGTGGACAGAGACAAACATATACATGATGTGAATAAAAAGGAGAGTGGTAGATAACATAGAATTCTAACATTATATATGTATATGTATATATAATATATTATTTATTATAACGGTCCATGAAATCTATATTCTAAATGGTTCATAGGAAGTTTATAAAGGTAAAACTAGGTTGAAAGTGTCCTCATCAAGCCTGTGGCAGGAGTTACGTCCATGTATACTGAGAACAGGATAATGAAAGGGACATGATGAATGAAGGGAATTCGGATTGTTTCTGTAGTAATTTAAGGAATGAGAGAAAATGTAAATGATAGTTATCGATAGGACTCGTGTGTGAGTTACATTTCTTTTCAAGTAAAAAGGGTGACAAAGTATGGTAAGAACAGTAAATTGATAATTAACAAATCTAGGTTGCAGAAACAAACGATACAGCAAAATGTGACAGTATATACCTGGGGAATAGAGGCAGGGGTGGTGGTGGTGGTGAGGGCTCTCAGTGTCCCAGACTTGAGCTATAGGGTAAGACTTTGTTTTAAAGATATGAAGAACAAATGCAAATGATATGCATATGAGAGGAATCTACCAATGGTAGTCAAAGGACAAAAAGGAATAATCGCATAATTGTTGCAGAGAACAGCAGTTTTACTACTAACGTAGTAAGCGCTCCTGTTGGTGCAGTTATGACAAATTTCCTGTGTTGTCTGTGACAGTTTATACTGGCAAAATCTTTTCAGAAGATGAAAATTTAGCTTCTAAAATGTGCTTAGAATATTTGTGAGAATGTTATTCACAGTAATTTATAGGTAGACACAGCTTAAATATCAAAGCACAATCATCTGAAGAGTGAGAACGACCTGGGAGATTTCATGTGGTGCTAGTTTCATTATATATACACACACATATATACACATATATGTACACATATGTATATACACACACACATATATGTATATATGACATGATATGTATATATGTGTGTTAGATATACATATTTAGTGTGTGTTTTATATTGTATGTATGCATGTATGTATGTATGTATGCATGCATATAGGAATATGTATGTACATGTTCTAGTTTCATCTTGTTGCTTGGTAAAATACCCTAACAAGTAATTTAAAGGGGAAAGGATTGATTTGACTTGTGAATCCACTTTATAGTCAATCACAATGAAGAAGTCAAGGCAGGAACTAGAAACAACTAGTTAATCACAAGATCGGTGAGAGAATGTGTAATAGAATTTTAGTAGAGTAACTGTATCTAGGGTAGACCTAGGGTAGAAATAATTGGACTATGAAGAATTCATTGTAGAAAAAAGTGATTGTATTCTGTTATCTATAGACTGGTTTTTCTGAAGGAGCTTTGTGGCCTTTCTATGCCTTTGGTCACAAGAAGGTCCTGGCGTTCCTGGAATGTCTTGCACTATTAAGTGCTGAAAACAGTGTACAGTAAGCACTAAAGTTGCACTGGTGCTATGTTTTCCTTCAGGAAATATAGATTAAATGAGAGGCTTTGGTATGAGAAGAAACAACTTTTGTGCAACAACCAACAACCAACCAATAAATATGTCTTCTACTTGAATGGCCCTCTTTCTTCAATCTACCCATGAGACTCTGCGCATACCAAGAATTGCCTGTGTTTCATAGCTTGTTTTTCTCCTCCTTATACAGGTCAGGTTCCAGCCCATGAAATGGTGTTGCCCCTACTAGGAAGGATCTTGCCCCCTCAATTAAGCCAATTTAAAAGAAAATCTTCCACAGGCCCATCTGATCTAGGCAACTCTCACTGAGCCTCCCATCCCAGGTGACTGTAGACTGTGTCAAGGCGGCATTAACACTAACTGGCACTGTGTGAGAGGGGTGTGTGTGTGTGTGTGTGTGTGTGTGCGCGTGTGCGTGTGTGTGTGTGTGTGTGTGTGTGTGTGTGTGTATGCACATGTGCTGACTTTCCTGCAGCTTCTCAGTCCCACGGAAAGGAATCACCGTTTTCTCAGAAGTGAGTATGGAGAGAGATTGAGACATTGCTCCCGTGCTTGTACCTCAGCTCATTCTTGCAACAGTTACCAGGAGGCAGATGCACTTTCCAAGGTATCACAACTCTGCTTGCCTAAGTAAGGGAAACTAGAAACTTAGACTGTATTTGCCTACTCACTGCTGTTGAGGCCAGGAGCTCTGGACCACACCTGACCCACGTGTAATTTGACTGAGGAGCTCTCCAAGACTTCCACTCCTCATGCCTGACATCCTTGGGTTGGTGTAGCAGAACTCCTCAACCTGGGTACCTTACAAAGAACAGAAACGCATTTTCTTACAATTTGTAGACGTTTTCGATCCTATCCTGAGGAAGGGTCTTTGTGTTGCGTCCTCATAGAGTGGAAGTCTTCCAATGGCAGGAGAAGGAAAAGGGGAGAGTGGATTTTTGCAAGTCATTTTCCTAGCTTCAGTCCACTTGATTAAGGTATTATTCATCTGCCCTCTTGACCTCACCACTCCCTTTAGACTTTCTCACATCTCTGACACAGGGTTCCAGGGGATGTGTGAAAGCAGGGCAGGCTGGCATTGTACTCCTGGCTCTGCGAGCTTCCAAACAGCAGGGCACATAGGATGCGTGTCCATGGAAGTGGGATGAACTAGCGACAAGGCTGGTAGGGCTGCTTGTGTTGAAATGTAGTTGTTTCTCAAGCTAAGACATGGACCTCACTGTTCCCAGAAGGAGGAAGACACAACAGCGTGGAAAGGCACCCAGGGAGACACCAGGACCACTCCCAGCCTGTGGGCAGGAGCCTTTATTTAGTGAGTGAGGACTAGAATGTCAGGGCAAGCAAGTGTGGGGTGGCAAGTCAGACTTTCCTAAGGATCTGGGTCACAACATCGCTGCTTGTCTGGGACTTGACACAGGAGTGATTTTGTTTGTTTGTGTGTGTGTGTTTTGCTTTTTTCATATGAAGACCCCACTCTGGGGCAAGTCCCTTACTTTCTGTGGCATTGACTGGTCCTGAAGAGCGGTCTCTTCAGAGCCAGCCAAAGCTCCCTCCTCACACCCTACCCCCACCCACCACCCTGCAGATCTCAAAGCACTGGAAGTAAAGAAAGGATAGATGTAAGAAATAAATTATTAATGACCTATTTCCAGGACAAGAGGTGCCTTAGACAGACAAAAGTACCAGATCACAGATAAGGAGGCACTGGGCGCCCGCCATTTCCAGCAGCTGCTGTCTGTCTGGACCCTTTTATTTTTACAGTCTGCTTGCATATGACTGGGCACATGTATGGGGCAGGGGAACTCTCACATCCCAGGATACACATTAGATAACCCTCTGAGGCTTTGGAGAGGGGAACGGAAAGTAAGTATAAACCAAGCAAATAAGATGGTATCGTGAACTGGAATTCCACATCATAGAGAGGCAGACAGCCATGGTTTTGTTTTTGTTTGGTTTTAAGCATAGTGTACTGTTCACACTTCAGGGAATAGGAGACAGCTACCAACAAATGAAATGAACAACCTAGCAGTGCAGCTCTGAGTGACGCCTCTACAATCCGGAGGCAGAGTTCACTCACAGACAGCCGGTCTCTCAAGTCTGATTGGCCAGCAAGCTGCCCTGTTCACATCCAGTGGTGGGGAAAGAACAGTGAGTGGGTGCTGGCTCGGCTGCAGGTGTTCCTTCAGAACATGGCTAGCTGGTCATGGCCTCAGGGGTGCTCAGCCAGGCCAGTGAGGGTCCCAGCCACTTAGTAGTTACCAAAATTAAAACCAGACCAGAGCCAGGATATCCTGGTGGCACACATGGTCACTGGAGGGGTCCCTTGATGCTCCTGTATGTGGCTCATGTGTGCTGGGGTATGTTGGAGAACAGTGTCTGCTGAGCTGCCTGACGGCTGGGTTTTTATGACCGCTTAGAGCAGTGGTTTTCAACCTTCTTTATGCTGTGGCTCCTTAGTACACTTCCTCATGTTGTGGTGACCCCTGACCATAAAATTATTATTGTTTCTACTTCATAACTGTAAGTTCGCTACCGTTATTAATCTTCATGTAAATATCTGATATTTCCAATGTTCTTACGTGACCCCCCCCCCAAAGGGGTCACAGCTCACATGTTGAGAACTGCTACTTTAGAGGCTTATGATGTTTTTTCAGACTTTTTGGGCCCTGCTCCTGACTGGTGTGGGTGACCTGCTCCCGGAGCTTTGCTGGTTTTTCCCAGGTGCTCACTTCTGCTGTCAAGAAGTTGGACAGGAGTGCCTCCATCTTTGTTTTCTTTGTTTTGTGTTCTAAGGTTTCCTACAAATGGGGAATTTGCCATGGGGGCTGTAGCAGATATCAGATAGACCATGATGCTTTGAATCCATGTTAAAAAGAGTGCACCACACCAGTACATTGTCCACTTTTGTCTTTGGGCTAGAGCCTGGTTCTGTAGAAAGGGAAATTGCCTCACTTTCATTCCTTGGAGCCTCTTGGATTACTCCTGAGTTGGATTTCTCACAACTGAAGGCACTGCATCTGTCTCACCAGAACATATGGGAAGACATGGGTGCACAGTGGACGCCACGGCCTACTCAGACCTCAAGGGCATTTATCCACTTAGGTTCTTGTCCTTTCCCTCTGTGGTACTTTTTTGCTCCAATCACAGAGAAGTAGCAAGCAACCACATGATCATGAGGAGGGTAAACTGAGCCTTGGAAGGGGAAATGGAGGACTGTTTTATGCTAATACTTAGGGCAAAACACAGCCTGACCTCATGGACACTGAGAAACTACATCAGGCACAAGACTGCATGTGTTACTTTTCATTTTGATGATGGTGATGATGATGATGATGATGTGTGTGTGCGTGTGTGTGTGTGTGTGTGTGTGTGTGTCTGTCTGTCTGTGTTGTGCTAAATACCTATTTTCAGTTTTAACAGTTCAGAGTTATGCAACTCAGTGGTACTAGACTGAAGCTTATTGAGTAAAAGGGGGCAAACCTTTCCCTCTGAGAGTCTACAATAGCTGGTAGGAGTGGTTACTGGTGGTCTCTGGTCTGGACCTGTTCTTATCCCCAGGCTCTTCACATTATATTCAGAGAATTGAGGACATGCTTACAAAAGGCAGAGTTGCAAAGGATTTTATTCAGAAGCAAAGTGAGACTACAGTGGCTGCACTGCAGTAGAGGATCACTTTTTTCCTGAGCACATGTGCATCTGGAGACCCGCTGGTTACCACCCAAGGCTGGCTTCAGTGGGTTCAGGAGGAGAAGCTGGTTGCTAAGGCTGGGGAATAGGTGAGTTTCTGTTTTGATTGACTGACTTACCTTATGTAAGCCTTTATTCAATCCTTATTTTCTTTCCCACAATGCATCTGATTTTAACCATACGAATGCCCAGTCATGCATAAACATAAGATGGTAAATAGGGAAAATTTCCTGGTTACTCAAAGTCAATTTGCCTTATTGTACATACACTAAAATCTAGTCTCTATTGGATTGGTCTATTGCACCTAGACCCAGGATGTATTTGGCTAGTAACCGTTGCTAGGGAGCTATACATTATAGTGGCTAGTTCCATTGTTTAGCGAGGGCTGTTTTTACAGATCAGTACAGATGAGGTCTTGGGGTATGTCCTGTAGGATCCCATGTTGCTAAGTTTTTTTCTACACTTATCTGCTTCACTGTTGCTGAAGGTAAGTGGACATTTTGGAATCTCTTCAAACAGTCCCTAAGGCAGTCTCCCTGTGCCCTCCTTCTCTGTCCTTGGGAACCCCAGTTCACGTCCCACTCTATGAATCTATCTGCCCTCACCCGCCAACCTGTAAGTGGGATCATTTTTATCTTGAAGCACTTGTTATTTCAATTCATCAGTGTAATCATTTATCTAAATAATTGACTAATTCATCTTATAATCACCATCAGGAAATAATAACAGCAAAGCCGGTTCCTATCAAAAAGATTAAAACCCCCTACACAGGGACTCCCGTTTCAATATTTCTATATAAAACTAAGTCACAATAATAACATGGTCTACCACTCCCTAAACCACAGCCCTAGCTGGGCTGCTGTGTTTTGACATAAAATGAGTGATCACATACAGATAGCTCTACAGTCTTAACCTGTCCACTGCCCCATAGCCAGCTCTGCTCTGAAGAGAAAGAACCCAGTCTCTAATGTGATGACTCGGCTCAAATCACATCTTCCTAGTTGTTTAATTTGAGACCGATGAATACACTTCCATTATTCCATCTGCAAATTAATAATCTATATTTGACAGAAGATAGATTTTAAAAACAGCACATGTTGTGTCTCTTTTTGTTTTCCTGTCTCTTTCATAACACACTTGACTTCAGGTCGTTGGGAGTACCCAACAGGCAGCCAGTGCAGCAGTGGAATCCTCTGGGGACACTGGCTGTGTGTCCTGTGGTAGTAGTATTAGCCCTCAGAAGTTGAAGTCCAAGTCCTGCAAAACTGCACATTTTTTATTGTTTTGATACAGTCTAGCCAGGTAGCACACGCTAGCCTTAAGCTCATCATCCTTTATTTTATAATTTTATTTATTTTATATTATCATACCATGCTATAGGACAGTTGTGGGAACCTAGAGGAGACAGAAGAGGGCTCCCCTCAATGCTAGCATCCTTCTAACAGAAAAGATGGCCCCAGCGTTGGAGCTCAGTGGTTGTGTCTGGTCTCCTAAATGACTCTGCAGCTTCTGTTAGAACCCCTCTCAGCCACTCTTGTAAAACACATCCTGGTACTAACCTCTTAGATGTTGGACTGTAGGGAGGCCAAGGAAGCAGAGACCGTTGACTTCTGGGGTTCCCAGGCACTCCTGGGAACATTTTCATCAAGCTATAGGGGCGTATTCAAATATTTCCCCACGGTGAACAGGATTTCAGTATGCCGTTTTCAGCTCCCATGTGAAGTAGGTTCTTACTGTCCTAAACCAGAGAGAAGCAGGAAGTAACTTAATTATAAAATAGCAAATATCCTTTAGCTTCCTCCACCCAGGACCCGAAGGGCTAAAGTACCCTGTGCATTAGTGGAAACAAAAACAAAAGAGAACACAGTGTTTTGCTTAGATTCTGGGCATCTCTCACAGTGCCCTGCTACCCCCAAAGCTAAATAGCCTCGAACGAGTCAGCAGCTTTGATGCTCATCTGGGTAGAATGGAGAATACTGGACCTAGAAACGGTTTAGATCTCTTTATCTCTCTGCATCCTAATAATCACCTTCTTCCTCAGTTGTAAGTGCTCCAGCCTCAGTTATGCTCCAGGGCTCCAGGGCACAGCTCAAACCCAAGAAGCTAGGCACACTGTTCTAAATCCACTGGGTAGGAAAAGGCACCCAGGCCACAGGGGTGAATCATCTGCCCCTGCAAAACATTTTCTGCTAGGAGTCTCTGTCCAAGCAGCTAAAATCAGGAACAGTCGTGTCTAGACACAAAGTGGGCAGCACGCTCTGAGCAGGCCTGTTCCAAATGTGGGGAGTGCTCTTGTTTCCAGTTGTTATTCTGAGGGATTAGACAGACTGACTGCCAGCCTCTGCCTGATGGCAGTCGGCACTCATTACTGAGGCCCTCGTCGGAGATTCCGTAATTCTCCGCTTGAGACGGTAGCCCCGGCCTTATGAATTCAAAAGGGAAGAGATGTATTTTTGGCACAAAGTGATAGAGTCTCAGGATTTCTGTAATAGATACACACACACAATCGTATTGTTGGGTTGGAAGAAATGTGTTTCCAATAAGCAGTATTTACTAGGGCTTAACAATGTTGTAATGGTTACCTATCTATTAGACGGCAGTCAAAGCTAAGGAAATGTGTTTTTAATAACCAATTGGCATTTCAAATGCATAAGGTAACTGCAATGTGAAATCTGAGCCTGGGGACAGCCCACACTTGAAACTCATTCTTGAGAGTTCATTCTTGAGGCTGGCGCATCAGTGACTAGACACTGGGAAAACGGCGTTGCTATTCAAAGCCTGAGAGTTTTGATTCTTTCCTCTTGTGTGTCCTTGGATTTGTCTCTTTTCATTCTCTCGTTTTTCCCTAGAAGCTATTTCATCACTCCTTTTAAAATATCTCATTGGATTGAACTCTCCTCTCAACCCCCATCCCCCCAAAATTAAAGGTATCCTTAGTTCTTTTTAACCACAGACTGAAGAAGTAAGTGGGAAAAGTGGTGCCAATTTCTTTAAAGCCAGTGCATTCTGCTTTGCAACAACAATTTCAGCCACTTGCTCCTGGAACCACCTTAAACACAGCCCTTCTCTCTAGGTGGCCCAGGCATACCTTGCCACATCTTAACATACCTTTTCCCTAATCTTCACGAAGTGCCCGCTCTGAGCCTGCGCCACAAAAATAAAACTGCTCACATCTTGTGTTGATGCTTTCTAGGAGCGGTTACGTCAGAAAGGAAGGAGGGACAGTAGACTCATTATGACAACTGAAAAGCACCACTCCCAGGACTCTGTGGGATGCTGTTGCCTACAGAAAGCCCCATCGCGTGGCTGCAGCGTCACGGCTGTCTCACAGTGGAACCGCATGAGGAAGCCGCTCTCGTCAATGTCTGGTAGCTTCCAAGACACTCGATCTTACCATTCCCATCCTCAGTCCTTTCACCGTCCATGCATCGCCCATCTGCCTAGAACAATCTTTCCCTTCTCAATGGCTGTGTCCGGCTCGTGTGGTGCATTTCAGCTCCCACCAAAAGGAGTCACATACCACCTTCTTGTTAGTTTTTATGCCCTTCCCCATAAGATGTCCAGAGCCTCTTATTCTCACACATGCTCTGGTGTTCTTTAAGCAGATGCTCTGGAATGGCCCTGTGAATATAGTGGTTCCTGTCTGTCTTGCCCTAAGAGGAAAACCTCCCCATGAAGGTTGCAAGGGCTTCCATCCAATGATGGTGAGGTTCTCCCGGGCATCTCAGTATCTCTCGACAGTAGGAGGGAGTGGCCAGAACACCTGCAGAGCCAACAGTACATTCAGCTTAGAAAAGATTTCCCCCAAATTTAAATTGAACATTAGCGATGATACCCAGCATCTTCAGTCACACGGTCCAATGTGGTATTTGGCATGCGGTTAACTTCAGCCCCACCAGCCCTACAGCAGGGCACACAGTGGGAGGGAGCCTGAGGCGGGAGAAGTGCTCCTGTTGCTGTTGCTCCAAAGCCTCTTAGGAAAGCATGCTCATTATGAGCATGCGCCTAGCTTAACTCCCTGCCTCCGCCAAGTGTCAAACTGCATTAAGGGTTGGAGGAAGATCAGTTGCAGAGTGGGGCTAGTCTAGGCCAAGCCCATGCATATGTTGTGTGTGGGGTGCCCCCTCTCCAGGCTCACCAGGATTTAGCTAGCAGTTGAAGAACTGTGGTTGAACTTGATAGGTTGTGAGCTTCTCACCCAATCCATCCATGCAACACATGCACATTATAAAAAGTGGAGATCTGTTGAGAGGCAGTTCACTCCTTTCTTGAGATTTCTGATTGAATAGCTTGCCACGGTCTCATGAGAGTGTATTTGATTCCTGTAAAGTTCTTGTTTGTTGGAAGCAGTTTCTTCTATTAGCACACCTTAGAAGAAATAGAATTCATTCAAATGGATTTTTGAACCCACAAAGTTAAATGACTTTGAGTTTCGGGGTTATTAAAAATCATGAGGTTAGATACCATCATGCCGTTTTTTTACATTCCAAGAAACAGATTCAGAAAGACCAAACTGTTCCCCAGGATCATCTAGCTGGGAACCCCCACAGATTTCTCCTCTCTATGACTCCATTTCAAAGTAGAGATCCCGATAGTATATGAGGAATGGTCTAGACACTCAGAAATGCATGAGTCTTGTCATGACGTGGCAGATAATAATGATTTATATATATGTATATATATGTATGTGTATTATATCAGCAAGCTTTCATAGTGTGCTGAACAAGGCTTCCAGGAAGACTTTAGAGATCTTTTCCATGGCATCCCTAAGGATGGATTCTTTACAAATACACTCTCAATCTTCTCACTTGTTAAATGACCATATTTTTGTAATTTGATATATTATAAATTTTACACTGCTTCTGTTTTGTACTAAGATATATTGCTTGATTTTTAATATTTTATGAATAGAAATCCCTATTCCATTAGACTCACAAATATACACAAAAATAACTTACTCTAAACCACACCAACTTGAAATTCCTGACCATTCAAACACAGATGTTTTCCTTTTGTTTGCTTAATATAGAAAACAAACAGCTGGGAAACGCAAACTGTTTGGGGTACTGAGGTAAGTATGTGTTTCACTCTTTTTACGACGAGCCTAATACGATATGACTCCATGATTTGTTTAATTAAGAAAAATCCCTCAGGGTTTCTAAGAACCAACACTTACTAGCTTAACTTCTAAGTATGGCATAGAATTGAGAGTTATAATGGTAATTCGTTAATATATTATTTTCTAAACTTAGCTGATTTAGGATAATAGTAGAAATTCATCGTATTCAACAGCAGTGCCAGAATGTGGGGACTGCAGCCAGACTGGGCAGGTCTGATTCCAGCATGTGCCACTGTTGAACTGACTGCCCTTGAAAAACAAATGACTTAATCCTCACAAGTGTCGTCATCCTTGGAGTGCGACATTTCTGAGAATCAAAGAGGGTGTTGTTCATTATTTGGGAGCAATAAACTTAGTCAAGGACTGGCCGGGCAAATGCCACTTACTTCTTAGCTTTCTAATCTTTGGCTTTATCTTGGCTGTCAGCAGAGGGTGTTTTGTTTCATTTTTCTAGTGTTGCTTTTGACTCCAAAGCACCAAATCCTATCCTGGCCCTATGACATCATCCTGAATCTGTCATGATCAGGATCAGTCACAAGGACATCGTTACTAAGGTTATTAAGTCATACTTTCAGGTGTAGAAAAGTCCCAGAGTCAAGTTGGAAGCCTCATTTGGATTTCAAACTGTTCTGGTCCCCAGTGTCAGACCTCACATGGCCCTAGGGAAGAGCAAAGGTGTGTTCTCACTTTCCATTCCACTTGTCCTCCATTCGGTCTACACCTTCCTGTTCCTCTAGCAGGAGACCTAGGAGCTATGGGAACGGCCTGTCCCATCTGCTCCAGGATTCCTCCAGTACACACATCCTACACTGCCAAGCATCCTTGCCAAGCACTGGGGAATTAACTCAGCTGGTCAAGGGCTTGCATACAACCATGAGGAGCTAAGCTTGTGTTCCAGAAACTGTGTCATAAAGCCAAGCTTAGGATGGACCTGTCATCCCAGTGCTGCGAAAGCAGAGGCAAGAGATTCACTGGGTTGTCCTCGGAAGTCTAACCAGTCACTCAGAGACCCATGTGTGTGGCTCCCAAAGAACAACACACCTGAGCTTGACATACGCACACATACGTACCTTCATAAACACCTCCACACATGGCAACAAGCACACACAGAGGCACGCACATGTGTACACACACCACAAATACACATGCGTGCACACATACACACACACACACACACACACTGCACAAATACAAATGTACCACCCACCCATCCCCACACAGACACACATCCAATCTGTACTTTTAAAAAAAT